>NC_091200.1:313735-379052 GCF_040958095.1 Procambarus clarkii
TTAACGAGAAACAAATAGTTGATTGAAAATGAAGTATTTAAGGTTATTATCTAATCAATTATGTGTTTGCATCATTTTTATCGCATATATATGAATTAATACCCATGGACTGAAAATTCACAAAAACGTGGAAAAACGGCAAAATATTGCCTAATTCGATGATATTTTGTTTAAATCAAATAAAGGAAAAGGGGGATAATAAACGTCAAAATATTGCTAAATTCGATGATTTTTCGTACGAAACAAAATGCAAGAAAACTTGCTTAAAATGCAATATTATACGAAATTCTGAGATTTGAAGGCCAAATCACATATCGTGATACTACATGAAATAGTATCGAAATATTGGTAAAATGAATATATTTGCGTAATATCAAACTACATGATTAACGTGAAAAAAACACTATTTTACCAAATTTGAGGAGGATACCATATTTTACCTTCAAATCAAAGAGCGAGGTTTCGTATTATTTAGTTCCAAGAAAAGACATATGACAATGTTGTTTCCAATACAAATGATAAAAAACAATGTGTTTTCATTAGAATTAACTAAAATGTTCTTGATTTTCCGTTTATATTAACGAGGGAAGATGTACACGTAAAACCGCTCTAATCCGGCTGAAACGTCGATATATGCAATAAAAACCGAACTTCTCCCCTTTTCAATATCTTACTCAGTATTTTAACGAGAAACAAATAGATGATTGAAAATGAAGTATTTAAGGTTATTATCTAATCAATTATGTGTTTGCATCATTTTTATCGTATATATATGAATTAATACCCATGGACGGAAAATTCACAAAAACGTGGAAAGCGGCAAAATATTGCCTAATTCGATGATATTTTGTTTAAATCACATGAAGGAAAAGGAGATGATAAACGTCAAAATATTACTAAATTCGATGATTTTTCGTACGAAACAAAATGCAAGAAAACTTGCTTAAAATGCAATATTATGCGAAATTCTGAGATTTGAAGGCCAAATCACACATCGTGATACTACATGAAATAGTATCGAAATATTGGTAAAAATGAATATATTTACGTAATATCAAATTACATGAAAAAAGTCACTATTTAACCATATTTCAGGATTTTAATTTCAAATCATAGAGCGAGGTTTCGTATTATTTAGATCCAAGAAAAGACATATGACAATGTTGTTTCCAATACAAATGATAAAAATCAATGTGTTTTCATTAGAATTAACTAAAATGTTCCTGATTTTCCGTATATATTACTGATGGAAGATGTACACGAAAATCGCTCTATTCCGGCTGAAACGTCGAAATATGCAATAAAAACAGAACTTCTCCCCTTTTAATATCTTACTCAGTATTTTAACGAGAAACAAATAGTTGATTGAAAATTAAGTATTTAAGGTTATTATCTAATCAATTATGTGTTTGCATCATTTTTATCGTATATATAATGAATTAATACCCATAGACTGAAAATTCACAAAAACGTGGAAAAACGGCAAAATATTGCCTAATTCGATGATATTTTGTTTAAATCAAATAAAGGAAAAGGGGATGATAAACGTCAAAATATTGCTAAATTCGATGATTTTTCGTATGAAACAAAATGCATGAAAACTTGCTTAAAATGCAATATTATGCGAAATTCTGAGATATGAAGGCCAAATCACATATCGTGATACTACATGAAATAGAATCGAAATATTGGTAAAAATGATCATATGTCTTTTCTTGGAACTAAATAATACGAAACCTCGCTCTATGATTTGAAGGTAAAATCCTCAAATATGGTAAAATAGTGTTTTTTTCACGTTAATCATGTAGTTTGATATTACGCAAATATATTCATTTTTACCAATATTTCGATACTATTTCATGTAGTATCACGATATGTGATTTGGCCTTCAAATCTCAGAATTTCGCATAATATTGCATTTTAAGCAAGTTTTCTTGCATTTTGTTTCGTACGAAAAATCATCGAATTTAGCAATATTTTGACGTTTATCATCCCCTTTTCCTTTATGTGATTTAAACAAAATATCATCGAATTAGGCAATATTTTGCCGTTTTCCACGTTTTTTTGAATTTTTAGTCCATGGGTATTAATTCATATATATACGATAAGAATGATGCAAACACATAATTGATTAGATAATAACCTTAAATACTTCATTTTCAATCAACTATTTCTTTCTCGTTAAAATACTGAGTAAGATATTGAAAGGGGGAGTTCTGATTTTATTGCATATATCGATGTTTCAGCCGGAATAGAGCGGTTTTCGTGTACATCTTCCATCGGTAATATAAACGGAAAATCAGGAACATTTTAGTTAATTCTAATGAAAACACATTGATTTTTATCATTTGTATTGGAAACAACATTGTCATATGTCTTTTCTTGGATCTAAATAATACGAAACCTCGCTCTATGATTTGAAGGTAAAATCCTCAAATATGGTAAAATTGTGACTTTTTCACGTTAATCATGTAGTTTGATATTAGGCAAATATATTCATTTTTACCAATATTCCGATACTATTTCATGTAGTATCACGATATGTGATTTGGCCTTCATATCTCAGAATTTCGCATAATATTGCATTTTAAGCAAGTTTTCTTGCATTTTGTTTCGTACGAAAAATCATTGAATTTAGCAATATTTTGACGTTTATCATCCCCTTTTCCTTTATGTGATTTAAACAAAATATCATCGAATTAGGCAATATTTTGCCGCTTTTCCACATTTTTGTGAATTTTCAGTTTATGGGTATTAATTCATTATATATACGATAAAAATGATGCAAACACATAATTGATTAGATAATAACCTTAAATACTTCATTTTCAATCACCTATTTCTTTCTCGTTAAAATACTGAGTAAGATATTGAAAGGGGGAGAAGTTCTAATTTTATTGCATATATCGACGTTTCAGCCGGAATAGAGCGGTTTTCGTGTACATCTTCCATCGGTAATATAAACGGAAAATCAGGAACATTTTAGTTAATTCTAATGAAAACACATTGTTTTTTATCATTTGTATTGGAAACAACATTGTCATATGTCTTTTCTTAGAACTAAATAATACGAAACCTCGCTCTATGATTTGAAGGTAAAATCCTCAAATATGGTATAATAGTGACTTTTTCACGTTAATCATGTACTTTGATATTACGCAAATATATTCATTTTTACCAATATTTCGATACTATTTCATGTAGTATCACGATATGTGATTTGGCCTTCAAATCTCAGAATTTCGCATAATATTGCATTTTAAGCAAGTTTTCTTGCATTTTGTTTCATACGAAAAATCATCGAATTTAGCAATATTTTGACGTTTATCATCCCCTTTTCCTTTATTTGATTTAAACAAAATATCATCGAATTAGGCAATATTTTGCCGTTTTTCCACGTTTTTGTGAATTTTCAGTCTATGGGTATTAATTCATTATATATACGATAAAAATGATGCAAACACATAATTGATTAGATAATAACCTTAAATACTTCATTTTCAATCAACTATTTGTTTCTCGTTAAAATACTGAGTAAGATATTGAAAAGGGGAGAAGTTCTGTTTTTATTGCATATATCGACGTTTCAGCCGGAATAGAGCGATTTTCGTGTACATCTTCCATCAGTAATATATACGGAAAATCAGGAACATTTTAGTTAATTCTAATGAAAACACATTAATTTTTATCATTTGTATTGGAAACAACATTGTCATATGTATTTTCTTGGATCTAAATAATACAAAACCTCGCTCTATGATTTGAAATTAAAATCCTGAAATATGGTTAAATAGTGACTTTTTTCACGTTTTTTATGTAGTTTGATATTACGTAAATATATTCATTTTTACTAATATTTCGATACTATTTCATGTAGTATCACGATATGTGATTTGGCCTTCAAATCGCAGAATTTCGCATAATATTGCATTTTAAGCAAGTTTTCTTGAATTTTGTTTCGTACGAAAAATCATCGAATTTAGCAATATTTTGACGTTTATCAACCCCTTTTCCTTCATGTGATTTAAACAAAATATCATCGAATTAGGCAATATTTTGCCGTTTTCCACGTTTTTGTGAATTTTCAGTCCATGGGTATTAATTCATATATATACGATAAAAATGATGTAAACACATAAATGATTAGATAATAACCTTAAATACTTCATTTTCAATCATCTATTTGCTTCTTGTTAAAATACTGAGTAAGATATTGAAAAGGGGAGAAGTTCGGTTTTTATTGTATATATCGACGTTTCAGCCGGAATAGAGCGATTTTACGTGAACATCTTCCCTCGTTAATATAAACGGAAAATCAGGAACATTTTAGTTAATTCTAATGAAAACACATTGATTTTTATCATTTGTATTGGAAACAACATTGTCATATGTCTTTTCTTGGATCTAAATAATACGAAACCTCGCTCTATGATATGAAGGTAAAATCCTCAAATATGGTAAAATAGTGACTTTTTCACGTTAATCATGTAGTTTGATATTACGCAAATATATTCATTTTTACCAATATTCCGATACTATTTCATGTAGTATCACGATATGTGATTTGGCCTTCATATCTCAGAATTTCGCATAATATTGCATTTTAAGCAAGTTTTCTTGCATTTTGTTTCGTACGAAAAATCATCGAATTTAGCAATATTTTGACGTTTATCATCCCCTTTTCCTTTATGTGCTTTAAACAAAATATCATCGAATTAGGCAATATTTTGCCGCTTTTCCAAATTTTTGTGAATTTTCAGTTTATGGGTATTAATTCATTATATATTCGATAAAAATGATGCAAACACATAATTGATTAGATAATAACCTTAAATACTTCATTTTCAATCAACTATTTCTTTCTCGTTAAAATACTGAGTATGATATTGAAAGGGGAAGAAGTTCTAATTTTATTGCATATATCGACGTTTCAGCCGGAATAGAGCGGTTTTCGTGTACATCTTCCATCGGTAATATAAACGGAAAATCAGGAACATTTTAGTTAATTCTAATGAAAACACATTGTTTTTTATCATTTGTATTGGAAACAACATTGTCATATGTCTTTTCTTAGAACTAAATAATACGAAACCTCGCTCTATGATTTGAAGGTAAAATCCTCAAATATGGTATAATAGTGACTTTTTCACGTTATTCATGTAGTTTGATATTACGCAAATATATTCATTTTTACCAATATTTCGATTCTATTTCATGTAGTATCACGATATGTGATTTGGCCTTCATATCTCAGAATTTCGCATAATATTGCATTTTAAGCAAGTTTTCTTGCATTTTGTTTCATACGAAAAATCATCGAATTTAGCAATATTTTGACGTTTATCATCCCCTTTTCCTTTATTTGATTTAAACAAAATATCATCGAATTAGGCAATATTTTGCCGTTTTTCCACGTTTTTGTGAATTTTCAGTCTATGGGTATTAATTCATTATATATACGATAAAAATGATGCAAACACATAATTGATTAGATAATAACCTTAAATACTTAATTTTCAATCAACTATTTGTTTCTCGTTAAAATACTGAGTAAGATATTAAAAGGGGAGAAGTTCTGTTTTTATTGCATATTTCGACGTTTCAGCCGGAATAGAGCGATTTTCGTGTACATCTTCCATCAGTAATATATACGGAAAATCAGGAACATTTTAGTTAATTCTAATGAAAACACATTGATTTTTATCATTTGTATTGGAAACAACATTGTCATATGTCTTTTCTTGGATCTAAATAATACGAAACCTCGCTCTATGATTTGAAATTAAAATCCTGAAATATGGTTAAATAGTGACTTTTTTCATGTAATTTGATATTACGTAAATATATTCATTTTTACCAATATTTCGATACTATTTCATGTAGTATCACGATGTGTGATTTGGCCTTCAAATCTCAGAATTTCGCATAATATTGCATTTTAAGCAAGTTTTCTTGCATTTTGTTTCGTACGAAAAATCATCGAATTTAGTAATATTTTGACGTTTATCATCTCCTTTTCCTTCATGTGATTTAAACAAAATATCATCGAATTAGGCAATATTTTGCCGCTTTCCACGTTTTTGTGAATTTTCCGTCCATGGGTATTAATTCATATATATACGATAAAAATGATGCAAACACATAATTGATTAGATAATAACCTTAAATACTTCATTTTCAATCATCTATTTGTTTCTCGTTAAAATACTGAGTAAGATATTGAAAAGGGGAGAAGTTCGGTTTTTATTGCATATATCGACGTTTCAGCCGGATTAGAGCGGTTTTACGTGTACATCTTCCCTCGTTAATATAAACGGAAAATCAAGAACATTTTAGTTAATTCTAATGAAAACACATTGTTTTTTATCATTTGTATTGGAAACAACATTGTCATATGTCTTTTCTTGGAACTAAATAATACGAAACCTCGCTCTTTGATTTGAAGGTAAAATATGGTATCCTCCTCAAATTTGGTAAAATAGTGTTTTTTTCACGTTAATCATGTAGTTTGATATTACGCAAATATATTCATTTTACCAATATTTCGATACTATTTCATGTAGTATCACGATATGTGATTTGGCCTTCAAATCTCAGAATTTCGTATAATATTGCATTTTAAGCAAGTTTTCTTGCATTTTGTTTCGTACGAAAAATCATCGAATTTAGCAATATTTTGACGTTTATTATCCCCCTTTTCCTTTATTTGATTTAAACAAAATATCATCGAATTAGGCAATATTTTGCCGTTTTTCCACGTTTTTGTGAATTTTCAGTCCATGGGTATTAATTCATATATATGCGATAAAAATGATGCAAACACATAATTGATTAGATAATAACCTTAAATACTTCATTTTCAATCAACTATTTGTTTCTCGTTAAAATACTGAGTAAGATATTGAAATGGGGAGAAGTTCTGTTTTTATTGCATATATCGACGTTTCAAACGGAATAGAGCGGTTTTACGTGTACATCTTCCATCGGTAATATAAACGGAAAATCAGGAACATTTTAGTTAATTCTAATGAAAACACATTGATTTTTATCATTTGCATTGGAAACAACATTGTCATATGTCTTCTCTTGGAACTAAATAATACGAAACCTCGCTCTATGATTTGAAGGTAAAATCCTCAAATATGGTAAAATAGTGACTTTTTCACGTTAATCATGTTGTTTGATATTACGCAAATATATTAATTTTTACCAATATTTCGATACTATTTCATGTCGTATCACGATATGTGATTTGGCCTTCAAATCTCAGAATTTCGCATAATATTGCATTTTAAGCAAGTTTTCTTGCATTTTGTTTCGTACGAAAAATCATCGAATTTAGCAATATTTTGACGTTTATCATCCCCTTTTCCATCATGTGATTTAAATAAAATATTATCGAATTAGGCAATATTTTGCCGTTTTCCACGTTTTTGTGAATTTTCAGTCCATGGGTATTAATTCATATATATACGATAAAAATGATGCAAACACATAATTGATTAGATAATAACCTTAAATACTTCATTGCAATCATCTATTTGTTTCTCGTTAAAATACTGAATAAGATATTGAAAAGGGGAAAAGTTCGGTTTGTATTGCATATATCGACGTTTCAGCCGGATTAGAGCGGTTTTACGTTTACATCTTCCATCGGTAATATAAACGGAAAATCAGGAACATTTTAGTTAATTGTAATGAAAACTCATTGATTTTTATCATTTGTATTGGAAACAACATTGTCATATGTCTTTTCTTGGATCTAAATAATACGAAACCTCGCTCTATGATTCTAAGTTAAAATCCTCAAATATGGTTAAATAGTGACTTTTTTCACGTTTTTCATGTAGTTTGATATTACGTAAATATATTCATTTTTACCAATATTTCGATACTATTTCATGTAGTATCAGGATATGTGATTTGGCCTTGAAATCTCAGAATTTCGCATAATATTGCATTTTAAGCAAGTTTTCTTGCATTTTGTTTCGTACGAAAAATCATCGAATTTAGCAATATTTTGACGTTTATCATCCCCTTTTCCTTTATTTGATTTAAACAAAATATCATCGAATTAGGCAATATTTTGCCGTTTTTCCACGTTTTTTTGAATTTTCAGTCCATGGGTATTAATTCATATATATGCGATAAAAATGATGCAAACACATAATTGATTAGATAATAACCTTAAATACTTCATTTTCAATCAACTATTTGTTTCTCGTTAAAATACTGAGTAAGATATTGAAATGGGGAGAAGTTCTGTTTTTATTGCATATATCGACGTTTCAGACGGAATAGAGCGGTTTTACGTGTACATCTTCCATCGGTAATATAAACGGAAAATCAGGAACATTTTAGTTAATTCTAATGAAAACACATTGATTTTTATCATTTGCATTGGAAACAACATTGTCATATGTCTTCTCTTGGAACTAAATAATACGAAACCTCGCTCTATGATTTGAAGGTAAAATCCTCAAATATGGTAAAATAGTGACTTTTTCACGTTAATCATGTTGTTTGATATTACGCAAATATATTAATTTTTACCAATATTTCGATACTATTTCATGTAGTATCACGATATGTGATTTGGCCTTCAAATCTCAGAATTTCGCATAATATTGCATTTTAAGCAAGTTTTCTTGCATTTTGTTTCGTACGAAAAATCATCGAATTTAGCAATATTTTGACGTTTATCATCCCCTTTTCTATCATGTGATTTAAATAAAATATCATCGAATTAGGCAATATTTTGCCGTTTTCCACGTTTTTGTGAATTTTCAGTCCATGGGTATTAATTCATATATATACGATAAAAATGATGCAAACACATAATTGATTAGATAATAACCTTAAATACTTCATTGCAATCATCTATTTGTTTCTCGTTAAAATACTGAGTAAGATATTGAAAAGGGGAGAAGTTCTGTTTTTATTGCATATATCGACGTTTCAGCCGGAATAGAGCGATTTTCGTGTACATCTTCCATCAGTAATATATACGGAAAATCAGGAACATTTTAGTTAATTCTAATGAAAACTCATTGATTTTTATCATTTGTATTGGAAACAACATTGTCATATGTCTTTTCTTGGATCTAAATAATACGAAACTTCGCTCTATGATTCTAAGTTAAAATCCTCAAATATGGTTAAATAGTGACTTTTTTCACGTTTTTCATGTAGTTTGATATTACGTAAATATATTCATTTTTACCAATATTTCGATACTATTTCATGTAGTATCACGATATGTGATTTGGCCTTGAAATCTCAGAATATCGCATAATATTGCATTTTAAGCAAGTTTTCTTGCATTTTGTTTCGTACGAAAAATCATCGAATTTAGCAATATTTTGACGTTTATCATCCCCTTTTCCTTTATGTGATTTAAACAAAATATCATCGAATTGGCAATATTTTGCCGTTTTCCACGTTTTTATGAATTTTCAGTTTATGGGTATTAATTCATATATATGCGATAAAAATGATGCAAACACATAATTGATTAGATAATAACCTTAAATACTTCATTTTCAATCAACTATTTCTTTCTCGTTAAAATACTGAGTAAGATATTGAAAAGGGGAGAAGTTCGGTTTGTATTGCATATATCGACGTTTCAGCCTGATTAGAGCGGTTTTACGTGTACATCTTCCATCGGTAATATAAACGGAAAATCAGGAACATTTTAGTTAATTCTAATGAACACACATTGTTTTTTATCATAGGTATTGGAAACAACATTGTCATATGTCTTTTCTTGGAACTAAATAATACGAAACCTCGCTCTATGATTTGAAGGTAAAATCCTCAAATATGGTAAAATAGTGTTTTTTTCACGTTAATCATGTAGTTTGATATTACGCAAATATATTCATTTTTACCAATATTTCGATACTATTTCATGTAGTATCACGATATGTGATTTGGCCTTCAAATCTCAGAATTTCGTATAATATTGCATTTTAAGCAAGTTTTCTTGCATTTTGTTTCGTACGAAAAATCATCGAATTCAGCAATATTTTGACGTTTATCATCCCCTTTTCCTTTATTTAATTTAAACAAAATATCATCGAATTAGGATATATTTTGCCGTTTTTCCACGTTTTTGTGAATTTTCAGTCTATGGTATTAATTCATTATATATACGATAAAAATGATGCAAACACATAATTGATTAGTTAATAACCTTAAATACTTCATTTTAAATCAACTATTTGTTTCTCGTTAAAATACTGAGTAAGATATTGAAAAGGGGAGAAGTTCTGTTTTTATTGCATATATCGACGTTTCAGCCGGAATAGAGCGATTTTCGTGTACATCTTTCATCGGTAATATAAACGGAAAATCAGGAACATTTTCGTTAATTCTAATGAAAACACATTGATTTTTATCATTTGTATTGGAAACAACATTGTCATATGTCTTTTCTTGGATCTAAATAATACGAAACCTCGCTCTATGATTTGAATTTAAAATCCTGAAATATGGTTAAATTGTGACTTTTTTCACGTTCTTTATGTAGTTTGATATTTCTTAAATATATTCATTTTTACCAATATTTCGATACTATTTCATGTAGTATCACGATATGTGATTTGGCCTTCAAATCTCAGAATTTCGCATAATATTGCATTTTAAGCAAGTTTTCTTGCATTTTGTTTCGTACGAAAAATCATCGAATTTAGCAATATTTTGACGTTTATCATCTCCTTTTCCTTCATGTGATTTAAACAAAATATCATCGAATTAGGGAATATTTTTCCGTTTTCCACGTTTTTGTGAATTTTCCGTCCATGGGTATTAATTCATATATATACGATAAAAATGACGCAAACACATAATTGATTAGATAATAACCTTAAATACTTCATTTTCAATCATCTATTTGTTTCTCGTTAAAATACTGAGTAAGATATTGAAAAGGGGAGAAGTTCGGGTTTTATTGCATATATCGACGTTTCAGCCGGATTAGAGCGGTTTTACGTGTACATCTTCACTCTTTAATATAAACGGAAAATCAAGAACATTTTAGTTAATTCTAATGAAAACACATTGTTTTTTATCATTTGTATTGGAAACAACATTGTCATATGTCTTTTCCTGGAACTAAATAATTCGAAACCTCGCTCTATGATTTGAAGGTAAAATCCTCAAATATGGTAAAATAGTGACTTTTTCACGTTAATCATGCAGTTTGATATTACGCAAATATATTCATTTTTACCAATATTTCGATACTATTTCATGTAGTATCACGATATGTGATTTGGCCTTCAAATCTCAGAATTTCGCATAATATTGCATTTTAAGCAAGTTTTCTTGCATTTTGTTTCGTACGAAAAATCATCGAATTTAGTAATATTTTGACGTTTATCATCTCCTTTTCCTTCATGTGATTTAAACAAAATATCATCGAATTAGGCAATATTTTGCCGCTTTTCACGTTTTTGTGAATTTTCCGTCCATGGGTATTAATTCATATATATACGATAAAAATGATGCAAACACATAATTGATTAGATAATAACCTTAAATACTTCATTTTCAATCATCTATTTGTTTCTCGTTAAAATACTGAGTAAGATATTGAAAAGGGGAGAAGTTCTGTTTTTATTGCATATATCGACGTTTCAGCCGGAATAGAGCGGTTTTACGTGTACATCTTCCATCGGTAATATAAACGGAAAATCAGGAACATTTTAGTTAATTCTAATGAAAACACATTGATTTTTATCATTTGTATTGGAAACAACATTGTCATATGTCTTTTCTTGGATCTAAATAATACGAAACCTCGCTCTATGATTTGAAAGTAAAGTCCTCAAATATGGTAAAATAGTGACTTTTTCACGTTAATCATGTAGTTTGATATAAGGCAAATATATTCATTTTTACCAATATTCCGATACTATTTCATGTAGTATCACGATATGTGATTTGGCCTTCAAATCTCAGAATTTCGCATAATATTGCATTTTAAGCAAGTTTTCTTGCATTTTGTTTCGTACGAAAAATCATCGAATTTAGCAATATTTTGACGTTTATCATCCCTTTTCCTTCATGTGATTTAAACAAAAAATCATCGAATTAGGCAATATTTTGCCGTTTTCCACGTTTTTGTGAATTTTCAGTCCATGGGTATTAATTCATATATATATATACGATAAAAATGATGCAAACACATAATTTATTAGATAATAACCTTAAATACTTCATTTTCAATCATCTATTTGTTTCTCGTTAAAATACTGAGTAAGATATTGAAAAGGGAAGAAGTTCGGTTTTTATTGCATATATCGACGTTTCAGCCGGATTAGAGCGGTTTTACGTGTACATCTTCCCTCGTTAATATAAACGGAAAATCAAGAATATTTTAGTTAATTCTAATGAAAACACATTGTTTTTTATCATTTGTATTGGAAACAACATTGTCATATGTCTTTTCTTGGAACTAAATAATACGAAACCTCGCACTTTGATTTGAAGGTAAAATATGGTATCCTCCTCAAATATGGTAAAATAGTGTTTTTTTCACGTTAATCATGTAGTTTGATATTACGCAAATAAATTCATTTTTACCAATATTTCGATACTATTTCATGTAGTATCACGATATGTGATTTGGCCTTCAAATCTCAGAATTTCGTATAATATTGCATTTTAAGCAAGTTTTCTTGCATTTTGTTTCGTACGAAAAATCATCGAATTTAGCAATATTTTGACGTTTATCATCCCCCTTTTCCTTTATTTGATTTAAACAAAATATCATCGAATTAGGCAATATTTTGCCGTTTTTCCACGTTTTTGTGAATTTTCAGTCTATGGGTATTAATTCATTATATATACGATAAAAATGATGCAATCACATAATTGATTAGATAATAACCTTAAATACTTCATTTTCAATCAACTATTTGTTTCTCGTTAAAATACTGAGTAAGATATTGAAAAGGGGAGAAGTTCTGTTTTTATTGCATATATCGACGTTTCAGCCGGAATAGAGCGATTTTCGTGTACATCTTCCATCAGTAATATATACGGAAAATCAGGAACATTTTAGTTAATTCTAATGAAAACTCATTGATTTTTATCATTTGTATTGGAAACAACATTGTCATATGTCTTTTCTTGGATCTAAATAATACGAAACCTCGCTCTATGATTCTAAGTTAAAATCCTCAAATATGGTTAAATAGTGACTTTTTTCACGTTTTTCATGTAGTTTGATATTACGTAAATATATTCATTTTTACCAATATTTCGATACTATTTCATGTAGTATCACGATATGTGATTTGGCCTTGAAATCTCAGAATATCGCATAATATTGCATTTTAAGCAAGTTTTCTTGCATTTTGTTTTGTACGAAAAATCATCGAATTTAGCAATATTTTGACGTTTATCATCCCCTTTTCCTTTATGTGATTTAAACAAAATATCATCGAATTGGCAATATTTTGCCGTTTTCCACGTTTTTATGAATTTTCAGTCCATGGGTATTAATTCATATATATGCGATAAAAATGATGCAAACACATAATTGATTAGATAATAACCTTAAATACTTCATTTTCAATCAACTATTTCTTTCTCGTTAAAATACTGAGTAAGATATTGAAAAGGGGAGAAGTTCGGTTTGTATTGCATATATCGACGTTTCAGCCGGATTAGAGCGGTTTTACGTGTACAACTTCCATCGGTAATATAAACGGAAAATCAGGAACATTTTAGTTAATTCTAATGTACACACATTGTTTTTTATCATAGGTATTGGAAACAACATTGTCATATGTCTTTTCTTGGAACTAAATAATAAGAAACCTCGCTCTATGATTTGAAGGTAAAATCCTCAAATATGGTAAAATAGTGTTTTTTTCACGTTAATCATGTAGTTTGATATTACGCAAATATATTCATTTTTACCAATATTTCGATACTATTTCATGTAGTATCACGATATGTGATTTGGCCTTCAAATCTCAGAATTTCGCATAATATTGCATTTTAAGCAAGTTTTCTTGCATTTTGTTTCGTACGAAAAATCATCGTAATTAGCAATATTTTGACGTTTATCATCTCCTTTTCCTTCATGTGATTGAAACAAAATATCATCGAATTAGGCAATATTTTTCCGTTTTCCACGTTTTTGTGAATTTTCCGTCCATGGGTATTAATTCATATATATACGATAAAAATGATGCAAACACATAATTGATTAGAAAATAACCTTAAATACTTCATTTTCAATCATCTATTTGTTTCTCGTTAAAATACTGAGTAAGATATTGAAAAGGGGAGAAGTTCGGTTTTTATTGCATATATCGACGTTTCAGCCGGAATAGAGCGGTTTTCGTGTACATCTTCCATCGGTAATATAAACGGAAAATCAGGAACATTTTAGTTAATTCTAATGAAAACACATTGATTTTTATCATTTGTATTGGAAACAACATTGTCATATGTCTTTTCTTGGATCTAAATAATACGAAACCTCGCTCTATGATTTGAAGGTAAAATCCTCAAATTTGGTAAAATAGTGACTTTTTCACGTTAATCATGTAGTTTGATATTAGGCAAATATATTCATTTTTACCAATATTCCGATACTATTTCATGTAGTATCACGATATGTGATTTGGCCTTCATATCTCAGAATTTCGCATTATATTGCATTATCAGCAAGTTTTCTTGCATTTTGTTTCGTACGAAAAATCATCGAATTTAGCAATATTTTGACGTTTATCATCCCCTTTTCCTTTATATAATTTAAACAAAATATCATCGAATTAGGCAATATTTTGCCGTTTTTCCACGTTTTTGTGAATTTTCAGTCTATGGGTATCAATTCATTATATATACGATAAAAATGATACAAACACATAATTGATTAGATAATAACCTTCAATACTTCATTTTTCGATACTTCAATACTTCAATTATCGATTAACACATAATTGATTAGATAATAACCTTAAATACTTCATTTTCAATCAACTATTTCTTTCTCGTTAAAATACTGAGTAAGATATTAAACGGGGGAGAAGTTCTGATTTTATTGCATATATCGACGTTTCAGCCGGAATAGAGCGGTTTTCGTGTACATCTTCCATCGGTAATATAAACGGAAAATCAGGAAGATTTTAGTTAATTCTAATGAAAACACATTGATTTTATCATTTGTATTGGAAACAACATTGTCATATGTCTTTTCTTGGATCTAAATAATACGAAACCTCGCTCTATGATTTGAAATTAAAATCCTGAAATATGGTTAAATTGTGACTTTTTTCACGTTCTTTATGTAGTTTGATATTTCTTAAATATATTCATTTTTACCAATATTTCGATACTATTTCATGTAGTATCACGATATGTGATTTGGCCTTCAAATCTCAGAATTTCGCATAATATTGCATTTTAAGCAAGTTTTCTTGCATTTTGTTTCGTACGAAAAATCATCGAATTTAGCAATATTTTGACGTTTATCATCCCCTTTTCATTCATGTGATTTAAACAAAATATCATCGAATTAGGCAATATTTTGCCGTTTTTTACGTTTTTGTAAATTTTCAGTCCATGGGTATTAATTCATATATATACGATAAAAATGATGCAAACACATAATTGATTAGAAAATAACCTTAAATACTTCATTTTCAATCATCTATTTGTTTCTCGTTAAAATACTGAGTAAGATATTGAAAAGGGGAGAAGTTCGGTTTTTATTGCATATATCGACGTTTCAGCCGGAATAGAGCGGTTTTCGTGTACATCTTCCATCGGTAATATAAACGGAAAATCAGGAACATTTTAGTTAATTCTAATGAAAACACATTGATTTTTATCATTTGTATTGGAAACAACATTGTCATATGTCTTTTCTTGGATCTAAATAATACGAAACCTCGCTCTATGATTTGAAGGTAAATTCCTCAAATTTGGTAAAATAGTGACTTTTTCACGTTAATCATGTAGTTTGATATTAGGCAAATATATTCATTTTTACCAATATTCCGATACTATTTCATGTAGTATCACGATATGTGATTTGGCCTTCATATCTCAGAATTTCGCATTATATTGCATTATCAGCAAGTTTTCTTGCATTTTGTTTCGTACGAAAAATCATCGAATTTAGCAATATTTTGACGTTTATCATCCCCTTTTCCTTTATATAATTTAAACAAAATATCATCGAATTAGGCAATATTTTGCCGTTTTTCCACGTTTTTGTGAATTTTCAGTCTATGGGTATCAATTCATTATATATACGATAAAAATGATACAAACACATAATTGATTAGATAATAACCTTCAATACTTCATTTTTCGATACTTCAATACTTCAATTATCGATTAACACATAATTGATTAGATAATAACCTTAAATACTTCATTTTCAATCAACTATTTCTTTCTCGTTAAAATACTGAGTAAGATATTAAACGGGGGAGAAGTTCTGATTTTATTGCATATATCGACGTTTCAGCCGGAATAGAGCGGTTTTCGTGTACATCTTCCATCGGTAATATAAACGGAAAATCAGGAAGATTTTAGTTAATTCTAATGAAAACACATTGATTTTATCATTTGTATTGGAAACAACATTGTCATATGTCTTTTCTTGGATCTAAATAATACGAAACCTCGCTCTATGATTTGAAATTAAAATCCTGAAATATGGTTAAATTGTGACTTTTTTCACGTTCTTTATGTAGTTTGATATTTCTTAAATATATTCATTTTTACCAATATTTCGATACTATTTCATGTAGTATCACGATATGTGATTTGGCCTTCAAATCTCAGAATTTCGCATAATATTGCATTTTAAGCAAGTTTTCTTGCATTTTGTTTCGTACGAAAAATCATCGAATTTAGCAATATTTTGACGTTTATCATCCCCTTTTCATTCATGTGATTTAAACAAAATATCATCGAATTAGGCAATATTTTGCCGTTTTTTACGTTTTTGTAAATTTTCAGTCCATGGGTATTAATTCATATATATACGATAAAAATGATGCAAACACATAATTGATTAGATAATAACCTTAAATACTTCATTTTCAATCATCTATTTGTTTCTCGTTAAAATACTGAGTAAGATATTGAAAAGGGGAGAAGTTCGGGTTTTATTGCATATATCGACGTTTCAGCCGGATTAGAGCGGTTTTACGTGTACATCTTCACTCGTTAATATAAACGGAAAATCAAGAACATTTTAGTTAATTCTAATGAAAACACATTGTTTTTTATCATTTGTATTGGAAACAACATTGTCATATGTCTTTTCCTGGAACTAAATAATAGGACACCTCGCTCTATGATTTGAAGGTAAAATCCTCAAATATGGTAAAATAGTGACTTTTTCACGTTAATCATGCAGTTTGATATTACGCAAATATATTCATTTTTACCAATATTTCGATACTATTTCATGTCGTATCACGATATGTGATTTGGCCTTCAAATCTCAGAATTTCGCATAATATTGCATTTTAAGCAAGTTTTCTTGCATTTTGTTTCGTACGAAAAATCATCGAATTTAGCAATATTTTGACGTTTATCATCTCCTTTTCCTTCATGTGATTTAAACAAAATATCATCGAATTAGGCAATATTTTGCCGTTTTTCCACGTTTTTGTGAATTTTCAGTCTATGGGTATCAGTTCATTATATATACGACAAAAATGATACAAACACATAATTGATTAGATAATAACCTTCAATACTTCATTTTCAATCAACTATTTGTTTCTCGTTAAAATACTGAGTAAGATATTGAAAAGGGGAGAAGTTCTGTTTTTATTGCATATATCGACGTTTCAGCCGGAATAGAGCGATTTTCGTGTACATCTTCCATCAGTAATATATACGGAAAATCAGGAACATTTTAGTTAATTCTAATGAAAACTCATTGATTTTTATCATTTGTATTGGAAACAACATTGTCATATGTCTTTTCTTGGATCTAAATAATACGAAACCTCGCTCTATGATTCTAAGTTAAAATCCTCAAATATGGTTAAATAGTGACTTTTTTCACGTTTTTCATGTAGTTTGATATTTCGGAAATATATTCATTTTTACCAATATTTCGATACTATTTCATGTAGTATCACGATATGTGATTTGGCCTTGAAATCTCAGAATATCGCATAATATTGCATTTTAAGCAAGTTTTCTTGCATTTTGTTTAGTACGAAAAATCATCGAATTTAGCAATATTTTGACGTTTATCATCCCCTTTTCCTTTATGTGATTTAAACAAAATATCATCGAATTGGCAATATTTTGCCGTTTTCCACGTTTGTATGAATTTTCAGTCCATGGGTATTAATTCATATAAATGCGATAAAAATGATGCAAACACATAATTGATTAGATAATAACCTTAAATACTTCATTTTCAATCAACTATTTGTTTCTCGTTAAAATACTGAGTAAGATATTGAAAAGGGGAGAAGTTCTGTTTTTATTGCATATATCGACGTTTCAGCCGGAATAGAGCGGTTTTACGTGTACATCTTCCATCGGTAATATAAACGAAAAATAAGGAACATTTTAGTTAATTCTAATGAAAACACATTGATTTTTATCATTTGTAATGGAAACAACATTGTCATATGTCTTTTCTTGGATCTAAATAATACGAAACCTCGCTCTATGATTTGAAGTTAAAATCCTCAAATATGGTTAAATAGTGACTTTTTTCACGTTTTTCATGTAGTTTGATATTACGTAAATATATTCATTTTTACCAATATTTCGATACTATTTCATGTAGTATCACGATATGTGATTTGGCCTTCAAATCTCAGAATTTCGCATAATATTGCATTTTAAGCAAGTTTTCTTGCATTTTGTTTCGTACGAAAAATCATCGTAATTAGCAATATTTTGACGTTTATCATCTCCTTTTCCTTCATGTGATTGAAACAAAATATCATCGAATTAGGCAATATTTTGCCGTTTTCCACGTTTTTGTGAATTTTCCGTCCATGGGTATTAATTCATATATATACGATAAAAATGATGCAAACACATAATTGATTAGAAAATAACCTTAAATACTTCATTTTCAATCATCTATTTGTTTCTCGTTAAAATACTGAGTAAGATATTGAAAAGGGGAGAAGTTCGGTTTTTATTGCATATATCGACGTTTCAGCCGGAATAGAGCGGTTTTCGTGTACATCTTCCATCGGTAATATAAACGGAAAATCAGGAACATTTTAGTTAATTCTAATGAAAACACATTGATTTTTATCATTTGTATTGGAAACAACATTGTCATATGTCTTTTCTTGGATCTAAATAATACGAAACCTCGCTCTATGATTTGAAGGTAAAATCCTCAAATATGGTAAAATAGTGACTTTTTCACGTTAATCATGTAGTTTGATATTAGGCAAATATATTCATTTTTACCAATATTCCGATACTATTTCATGTAGTATCACGATATGTGATTTGGCCTTCATATCTCAGAATTTCGCATAATATTGCATTATCAGCAAGTTTTCTTGCATTTTGTTTCGTACGAAAAATCATCGAATTTAGCAATATTTTGACGTTTATCATCCCCTTTTCCTTTATATAATTTATACAAAATATCATCGAATTAGGCAATATTTTGCCGTTTTTCCACGTTTTTGTGAATTTTCAGTCTATGGGTATCAATTCATTATATATACGATAAAAATGATACAAACACATAATTGATTAGATAATAACCTTCAATACTTCATTTTTCGATACTTCAATACTTCAATTATCGATTAACACATAATTGATTAGATAATAACCTTAAATACTTCATTTTCAATCAACTATTTCTTTCTCGTTAAAATACTGAGTAAGATATTAAACGGGGGAGAAGTTCTGATTTTATTGCATATATCGACGTTTCAGCCGGAATAGAGCGGTTTTCGTGTACATCTTCCATCGGTAATATAAACGGAAAATCAGGAAGATTTTAGTTAATTCTAATGAAAACACATTGATTTTATCATTTGTATTGGAAACAACATTGTCATATGTCTTTTCTTGGATCTAAATAATACGAAACCTCGCTCTATGATTTGAAATTAAAATCCTGAAATATGGTTAAATTGTGACTTTTTTCACGTTCTTTATGTAGTTTGATATTTCTTAAATATATTCATTTTTACCAATATTTCGATACTATTTCATGAAGTATCACGATATGTGATTTGGCCTTCAAATCTCAGAATTTCGCATAATATTGCATTTTAAGCAAGTTTTCTTGCATTTTGTTTCGTACGAAAAATCATCGAATTTAGCAATATTTTGACGTTTGTCATCCCCTTTTCATTCATGTGATTTAAACAAAATATCATCGAATTAGGCAATATTTTGCCGTTTTTTACGTTTTTGTAAATTTTCAGTCCATGGGTATTAATTCATATATATACGATAAAAATGATGCAAACACATAATTGATTAGATAATAACCTTAAATACTTCATTTTCAATCATCTATTTGTTTCTCGTTAAAATACTGAGTAAGATATTGAAAAGGGGAGAAGTTCGGGTTTTATTGCATATATCGACGTTTCAGCCGGATTAGAGCGGTTTTACGTGTACATCTTCACTCGGTAATATAAACGGAAAATCAAGAACATTTTAGTTAATTCTAATGAAAACACATTGTTTTTTATCATTTGTATTGGAAACAACATTGTCATATGTCTTTTCCTGGAACTAAATAATAGGACACCTCGCTCTATGATTTGAAGGTAAAATCCTCAAATATGGTAAAATAGTGACTTCTTCACGTTAATCATGCAGTTTGATATTACGCAAATATATTCATTTTTACCAATATTTCGATACTATTTCATGTCGTATCACGATATGTGATTTGGCCTTCAAATCTCAGAATTTCGCATAATATTGCATTTTAAGCAAGTTTTCTTGCATTTTGTTTCGTACGAAAAATCATCGAATTTAGCAATATTTTGACGTTTATCATCTCCTTTTCCTTCATGTGATTTAAACAAAATATCATCGAATTAGGCAATATTTTGCCGTTTTTCCACGTTTTTGTGAATTTTCAGTCTATGGGTATCAGTTCATTATATATACGACAAAAATGATACAAACACATAATTGATTAGATAATAACCTTCAATACTTCATTTTCAATCAACTATTTGTTTCTCGTTAAAATACTGAGTAAGATATTGAAAAGGGGAGAAGTTCTGTTTTTATTGCATATATCGACGTTTCAGCCGGAATAGAGCGATTTTCGTGTACATCTTCCATCAGTAATATATACGGAAAATCAGGAACATTTTAGTTAATTCTAATGAAAACTCATTGATTTTTATCATTTGTATTGGAAACAACATTGTCATATGTCTTTTCTTGGATCTAAATAATACGAAACCTCGCTCTATGATTCTAAGTTAAAATCCTCAAATATGGTTAAATAGTGACTTTTTCACGTTTTTCATGTAGTTTGATATTACGGAAATATATTCATTTTTACCAATATTTCGATACTATTTCATGTAGTATAACGATATGTGATTTGGCCTTGAAATCTCAGAATATCGCATAATATTGCATTTTAAGCAAGTTTTCTTGCATTTTGTTTCGTACGAAAAATCATCGAATTTAGCAATATTTTGACGTTTATCATCCCCTTTTCCTTTATGTGATTTAAACAAAATATCATCGAATTGGCAATATTTTGCCGTTTTCCACGTTTTTATGAATTTTCAGTCCATGGGTATTAATTCATATATATGCGATAAAAATGATGCAAACACATAATTGATTAGATAATAACCTTAAATACTTCATTTTCAATCAAACATTTCTTTCTCGTTAAAATACTGAGTAAGATATTGAAAAGGGGAGAAGTTCGGTTTGTATTGCATATATCGACGTTTCAGCAGGATTAGAGCGGTTTTACGTGTACATCTTCACTCGTTAATATAAACGGAAAAACAAGAACATTTTAGTTAATTCTAATGAAAACACATTGTTTTTTATCATTTGTATTGGAAACAACATTGTCATATGTCTTTTCCTGGAACTAAATAATAGGACACCTCGCTCTATGATTTGAAGGTAAAATCCTCAAATATGGTAAAATAGTGACTTTTTCACGTTAATCATGCAGTTTGATATTACGCAAATATATTCATTTTTACCAATATTTCGATACTATTTCATGTCGTATCACGATATGTGATTTGGCCTTCAAATCTCAGAATTTCGCATAATATTGCATTTTAAGCAAGTTTTCTTGCATTTTGTTTCGTACGAAAAATCATCGAATTTAGCAATATTTTGACGTTTATCATCTCCTTTTCCTTCATGTGATTTAAACAAAATATCATCGAATTAGGCAATATTTTGCCGTTTTTCCACGTTTTTTGTGAATTTTCAGTCTATGGGTATCAGTTCATTATATATACGACAAAAATGATACAAACACATAATTGATTAGATAATAACCTTCAATACTTCATTTTCAATCAACTATTTGTTTCTCGTTAAAATACTGAGTAAGATATTGAAAAGGGGAGAAGTTCTGTTTTTATTGCATATATCGACGTTTCAGCCGGAATAGAGCGATTTTCGTGTACATCTTCCATCAGTAATATATACGGAAAATCAGGAACATTTTAGTTAATTCTAATGAAAACTCATTGATTTTTATCATTTGTATTGGAAACAACATTGTCATATGTCTTTTCTTGGATCTAAATAATACGAAACCTCGCTCTATGATTCTAAGTTAAAATCCTCAAATATGGTTAAATAGTGACTTTTTTCACGTTTTTCATGTAGTTTGATATTTCGGAAATATATTCATTTTTACCAATATTTCGATACTATTTCATGAAGTATCACGATATGTGATTTGGCCTTGAAATCTCAGAATATCGCATAATATTGCATTTTAAGCAAGTTTTCTTGCATTTGGTTTCGTACGAAAAATCATCGAATTTAGCAATATTTTGACGTTTATCATCCCCTTTTCCTTTATGTGATTTAAACAAAATATCATCGAATTGGCAATATTTTGCCGTTTTCCACGTTTTTATGAATTTTCAGTCCATGGGTATAAATTCATATAAATGCGATAAAAATGATGCAAACACATAATTGATTAGATAATAACCTTATATACTTCATTTTCAATCAACTATTTGTTTCTCGTTAAAATACTGAGTAAGATATTGAAAAGGGGAGAAGTTCTGTTTTTATTGCATATATCGACGTTTCAGCCGGAATAGAGCGGTTTTACGTGTACATCTTCCATCGGTAATATAAACGGAAAATAAGGAACATTTTAGTTAATTCTAATGAAAACACATTGATTTTTATCATTTGTAATGGAAACAACATTGTCATATGTCTTTTCTTGGATCTAAATAATACGAAACCTCGCTCTATGATTTGAAGTTAAAATCCTCAAATATGGTTAAATAGTGACTTTTTTCACGTTTTTCATGTAGTTTGATATTACGTAAATATATTCATTTTTACCAATATTTCGATACTATTTCATGTAGTATCACGATATGTGATTTGGCCTTCAAATCTCAGAATTTCGCATAATATTGCATTTTAAGCAAGTTTTCTTGCATTTTGTTTCGTACGAAAAATCATCGTAATTAGCAATATTTTGACGTTTATCATCTCCTTTTCCTTCATGTGATTGAAACAAAATATCATCGAATTAGGCAATATTTTGCCGTTTTCCACGTTTTTGTGAATTTTCCGTCCATGGGTATTAATTCATATATATACGATAAAAATGATGCAAACACATAATTGATTAGAAAATAACCTTAAATACTTCATTTTCAATCATCTATTTGTTTCTCGTTAAAATACTGAGTAAGATATTGAAAAGGGGAGAAGTTCGGTTTTTATTGCATATATCGACGTTTCAGCCGGAATAGAGCGGTTTTCGTGTACATCTTCCATCGGTAATATAAACGGAAAATCAGGAACATTTTAGTTAATTCTAATGAAAACACATTGATTTTTATCATTTGTATTGGAAACAACATTGTCATATGTCTTTTCTTGGATCTAAATAATACGAAACCTCGCTCTATGATTTGAAGGTAAAATCCTCAAATTTGGTAAAATAGTGACTTTTTCACGTTAATCATGTAGTTTGATATTAGGCAAATATATTCATTTTTACCAATATTCCGATACTATTTCATGTAGTATCACGATATGTGATTTGGCCTTCATATCTCAGAATTTCGCATAATATTGCATTATCAGCAAGTTTTCTTGCATTTTGTTTCGTACGAAAAATCATCGAATTTAGCAATATTTTGACGTTTATCATCCCCTTTTCCTTTATATAATTTATACAAAATATCATCGAATTAGGCAATATTTTGCCGTTTTTCCACGTTTTTGTGAATTTTCAGTCTATGGGTATCAATTCATTATATATACGATAAAAATGATACAAACACATAATTGATTAGATAATAACCTTCAATACTTCATTTTTCGATACTTCAATACTTCAATTATCGATTAACACATAATTGATTAGATAATAACCTTAAATACTTCATTTTCAATCAACTATTTCTTTCTCGTTAAAATACTGAGTAAGATATTAAACGGGGGAGAAGTTCTGATTTTATTGCATATATCGACGTTTCAGCCGGAATAGAGCGGTTTTCGTGTACATCTTCCATCGGTAATATAAACGGAAAATCAGGAAGATTTTAGTTAATTCTAATGAAAACACATTGATTTTATCATTTGTATTGGAAACAACATTGTCATATGTCTTTTCTTGGATCTAAATAATACGAAACCTCGCTCTATGATTTGAAATTAAAATCCTGAAATATGGTTAAATTGTGACTTTTTTCACGTTCTTTATGTAGTTTGATATTTCTTAAATATATTCATTTTTACCAATATTTCGATACTATTTCATGTAGTATCACGATATGTGATTTGGCCTTCAAATCTCAGAATTTCGCATAATATTGCATTTTAAGCAAGTTTTCTTGCATTTTGTTTCGTACGAAAAATCATCGAATTTAGCAATATTTTGACGTTTATCATCCCCTTTTCATTCATGTGATTTAAACAAAATATCATCGAATTAGGCAATATTTTGCCGTTTTTTACGTTTTTGTAAATTTTCAGTCCATGGGTATTAATTCATATATATACGATAAAAATGATGCAAACACATAATTGATTAGATAATAACCTTAAATACTTCATTTTCAATCATCTATTTGTTTCTCGTTAAAATACTGAGTAAGATATTGAAAAGGGGAGAAGTTCGGGTTTTATTGCATATATCGACGTTTCAGCCGGATTAGAGCGGTTTTACGTGTACATCTTCACTCGTTAATATAAACGGAAAATCAAGAACATTTTAGTTAATTCTAATGAAAACACATTGTTTTTTATCATTTGTATTGGAAACAACATTGTCATATGTCTTTTCCTGGAACTAAATAATAGGACACCTCGCTCTATGATTTGAAGGTAAAATCCTCAAATATGGTAAAATAGTGACTTCTTCACGTTAATCATGCAGTTTGATATTACGCAAATATATTCATTTTTACCAATATTTCGATACTATTTCATGTCGTATCACGATATGTGATTTGGCCTTCAAATCTCAGAATTTCGCATAATATTGCATTTTAAGCAAGTTTTCTTGCATTTTGTTTCGTACGAAAAATCATCGAATTTAGCAATATTTTGACGTTTATCATCTCCTTTTCCTTCATGTGATTTAAACAAAATATCATCGAATTAGGCAATATTTTGCCGTTTTTCCACGTTTTTGTGAATTTTCAGTCTATGGGTATCAGTTCATTATATATACGACAAAAATGATACAAACACATAATTGATTAGATAATAACCTTCAATACTTCATTTTCAATCAACTATTTGTTTCTCGTTAAAATACTGAGTAAGATATTGAAAAGGGGAGAAGTTCTGTTTTTATTGCATATATCGACGTTTCAGCCGGAATAGAGCGATTTTCGTGTACATCTTCCATCAGTAATATATACGGAAAATCAGGAACATTTTAGTTAATTCTAATGAAAACTCATTGATTTTTATCATTTGTATTGGAAACAACATTGTCATATGTCTTTTCTTGGATCTAAATAATACGAAACCTCGCTCTATGATTCTAAGTTAAAATCCTCAAATATGGTTAAATAGTGACTTTTTCACGTTTTTCATGTAGTTTGATATTACGGAAATATATTCATTTTTACCAATATTTCGATACTATTTCATGTAGTATAACGATATGTGATTTGGCCTTGAAATCTCAGAATATCGCATAATATTGCATTTTAAGCAAGTTTTCTTGCATTTTGTTTCGTACGAAAAATCATCGAATTTAGCAATATTTTGACGTTTATCATCCCCTTTTCCTTTATGTGATTTAAACAAAATATCATCGAATTGGCAATATTTTGCCGTTTTCCACGTTTTTATGAATTTTCAGTCCATGGGTATTAATTCATATATATGCGATAAAAATGATGCAAACACATAATTGATTAGATAATAACCTTAAATACTTCATTTTCAATCAAACATTTCTTTCTCGTTAAAATACTGAGTAAGATATTGAAAAGGGGAGAAGTTCGGTTTGTATTGCATATATCGACGTTTCAGCAGGATTAGAGCGGTTTTACGTGTACATCTTCACTCGTTAATATAAACGGAAAAACAAGAACATTTTAGTTAATTCTAATGAAAACACATTGTTTTTTATCATTTGTATTGGAAACAACATTGTCATATGTCTTTTCCTGGAACTAAATAATAGGACACCTCGCTCTATGATTTGAAGGTAAAATCCTCAAATATGGTAAAATAGTGACTTTTTCACGTTAATCATGCAGTTTGATATTACGCAAATATATTCATTTTTACCAATATTTCGATACTATTTCATGTCGTATCACGATATGTGATTTGGCCTTCAAATCTCAGAATTTCGCATAATATTGCATTTTAAGCAAGTTTTCTTGCATTTTGTTTCGTACGAAAAATCATCGAATTTAGCAATATTTTGACGTTTATCATCTCCTTTTCCTTCATGTGATTTAAACAAAATATCATCGAATTAGGCAATATTTTGCCGTTTTTCCACGTTTTTTGTGAATTTTCAGTCTATGGGTATCAGTTCATTATATATACGACAAAAATGATACAAACACATAATTGATTAGATAATAACCTTCAATACTTCATTTTCAATCAACTATTTGTTTCTCGTTAAAATACTGAGTAAGATATTGAAAAGGGGAGAAGTTCTGTTTTTATTGCATATATCGACGTTTCAGCCGGAATAGAGCGATTTTCGTGTACATCTTCCATCAGTAATATATACGGAAAATCAGGAACATTTTAGTTAATTCTAATGAAAACTCATTGATTTTTATCATTTGTATTGGAAACAACATTGTCATATGTCTTTTCTTGGATCTAAATAATACGAAACCTCGCTCTATGATTCTAAGTTAAAATCCTCAAATATGGTTAAATAGTGACTTTTTTCACGTTTTTCATGTAGTTTGATATTTCGGAAATATATTCATTTTTACCAATATTTCGATACTATTTCATGAAGTATCACGATATGTGATTTGGCCTTGAAATCTCAGAATATCGCATAATATTGCATTTTAAGCAAGTTTTCTTGCATTTTGTTTCGTACGAAAAATCATCGAATTTAGCAATATTTTGACGTTTATCATCCCCTTTTCCTTTATGTGATTTAAACAAAATATCATCGAATTGGCAATATTTTGCCGTTTTCCACGTTTTTATGAATTTTCAGTCCATGGGTATAAATTCATATAAATGCGATAAAAATGATGCAAACACATAATTGATTAGATAATAACCTTATATACTTCATTTTCAATCAACTATTTGTTTCTCGTTAAAATACTGAGTAAGATATTGAAAAGGGGAGAAGTTCTGTTTTTATTGCATATATCGACGTTTCAGCCGGAATAGAGCGGTTTTACGTGTACATCTTCCATCGGTAATATAAACGGAAAATAAGGAAGATTTTAGTTAATTCTAATGAAAACACATTGATTTTTATCATTTGTAATGGAAACAACATTGTCATATGTCTTTTCTTGGATCTAAATAATACGAAACCTCGCTCTATGATTTGAAGTTAAAATCCTCAAATATGGTTAAATAGTGACTTTTTTCACGTTTTTCATGTAGTTTGATATTACGTAAATATATTCATTTTTACCAATATTTCGATACTATTTCATGTAGTATCACGATATGTGATTTGGCCTTCAAATCTCAGAATTTCGCATAATATTGCATTTTAAGCAAGTTTTCTTGCATTTTGTTTCGTACGAAAAATCATCGTAATTAGCAATATTTTGACGTTTATCATCTCCTTTTCCTTCATGTGATTGAAACAAAATATCATCGAATTAGGCAATATTTTGCCGTTTTCCACGTTTTTGTGAATTTTCCGTCCATGGGTATTAGTTCATATATATACGATAAAAATGATGCAAACACATAATTGATTAGAAAATAACCTTAAATACTTCATTTTCAATCATCTATTTGTTTCTCGTTAAAATACTGAGTAAGATATTGAAAAGGGGAGAAGTTCGGGTTTTATTGCATATATCGACGTTTCAGCCGGATTAGAGCGGTTTTACGTGTACATCTTCACTCGTTAATATAAACGGAAAATCAAGAACATTTTAGTTAATTCTAATGAAAACACATTGTTTTTTATCATTTGTATTGGAAACAACATTGTCATATGACTTTTCCTGGAACTAAATAATAGGACACCTCGCTCTATGATTTGAAGGTAAAATCCTCAAATATGGTAAAATAGTGACTTCTTCACGTTAATCATGCAGTTTGATATTACGCAAATATATTCATTTTTACCAATATTTCGATACTATTTCATGTCGTATCACGATATGTGATTTGGCCTTCAAATCTCAGAATTTCGCATAATATTGCATTTTAAGCAAGTTTTCTTGCATTTTGTTTCGTACGAAAAATCATCGAATTTAGCAATATTTTGACGTTTATCATCTCCTTTTCCTTCATGTGATTTAAACAAAATATCATCGAATTAGGCAATATTTTGCCGTTTTTCCACGTTTTTGTGAATTTTCAGTCTATGGGTATCAGTTCATTATATATACGACAAAAATGATACAAACACATAATTGATTAGATAATAACCTTCAATACTTCATTTTCAATCAACTATTTGTTTCTCGTTAAAATACTGAGTAAGATATTGAAAAGGGGAGAAGTTCTGTTTTTATTGCATATATCGACGTTTCAGCCGGAATAGAGCGATTTTCGTGTACATCTTCCATCAGTAATATATACGGAAAATCAGGAACATTTTAGTTAATTCTAATGAAAACTCATTGATTTTTATCATTTGTATTGGAAACAACATTGTCATATGTCTTTTCTTGGATCTAAATAATACGAAACCTCGCTCTATGATTCTAAGTTAAAATCCTCAAATATGGTTAAATAGTGACTTTTTCACGTTTTTCATGTAGTTTGATATTACGGAAATATATTCATTTTTACCAATATTTCGATACTATTTCATGTAGTATAACGATATGTGATTTGGCCTTGAAATCTCAGAATATCGCATAATATTGCATTTTAAGCAAGTTTTCTTGCATTTTGTTTCGTACGAAAAATCATCGAATTTAGCAATATTTTGACGTTTATCATCCCCTTTTCCTTTATGTGATTTAAACAAAATATCATCGAATTGGCAATATTTTGCCGTTTTCCACGTTTTTATGAATTTTCAGTCCATGGGTATTAATTCATATATATGCGATAAAAATGATGCAAACACATAATTGATTAGATAATAACCTTAAATACTTCATTTTCAATCAAACATTTCTTTCTCGTTAAAATACTGAGTAAGATATTGAAAAGGGGAGAAGTTCGGTTTGTATTGCATATATCGACGTTTCAGCAGGATTAGAGCGGTTTTACGTGTACATCTTCACTCGTTAATATAAACGGAAAAACAAGAACATTTTAGTTAATTCTAATGAAAACACATTGTTTTTTATCATTTGTATTGGAAACAACATTGTCATATGTCTTTTCCTGGAACTAAATAATAGGACACCTCGCTCTATGATTTGAAGGTAAAATCCTCAAATATGGTAAAATAGTGACTTTTTCACGTTAATCATGCAGTTTGATATTACGCAAATATATTCATTTTTACCAATATTTCGATACTATTTCATGTCGTATCACGATATGTGATTTGGCCTTCAAATCTCAGAATTTCGCATAATATTGCATTTTAAGCAAGTTTTCTTGCATTTTGTTTCGTACGAAAAATCATCGAATTTAGCAATATTTTGACGTTTATCATCTCCTTTTCCTTCATGTGATTTAAACAAAATATCATCGAATTAGGCAATATTTTGCCGTTTTTCCACGTTTTTTGTGAATTTTCAGTCTATGGGTATCAGTTCATTATATATACGACAAAAATGATACAAACACATAATTGATTAGATAATAACCTTCAATACTTCATTTTCAATCAACTATTTGTTTCTCGTTAAAATACTGAGTAAGATATTGAAAAGGGGAGAAGTTCTGTTTTTATTGCATATATCGACGTTTCAGCCGGAATAGAGCGATTTTCGTGTACATCTTCCATCAGTAATATATACGGAAAATCAGGAACATTTTAGTTAATTCTAATGAAAACTCATTGATTTTTATCATTTGTATTGGAAACAACATTGTCATATGTCTTTTCTTGGATCTAAATAATACGAAACCTCGCTCTATGATTCTAAGTTAAAATCCTCAAATATGGTTAAATAGTGACTTTTTTCACGTTTTTCATGTAGTTTGATATTTCGGAAATATATTCATTTTTACCAATATTTCGATACTATTTCATGAAGTATCACGATATGTGATTTGGCCTTGAAATCTCAGAATATCGCATAATATTGCAATTTAAGCAAGTTTTCTTGCATTTTGTTTCGTACGAAAAATCATCGAATTTAGCAATATTTTGACGTTTATCATCCCCTTTTCCTTTATGTGATTTAAACAAAATATCATCGAATTGGCAATATTTTGCCGTTTTCCACGTTTTTATGAATTTTCAGTCCATGGGTATAAATTCATATAAATGCGATAAAAATGATGCAAACACATAATTGATTAGATAATAACCTTATATACTTCATTTTCAATCAACTATTTGTTTCTCGTTAAAATACTGAGTAAGATATTGAAAAGGGGAGAAGTTCTGTTTTTATTGCATATATCGACGTTTCAGCCGGAATAGAGCGGTTTTACGTGTACATCTTCCATCGGTAATATAAACGGAAAATAAGGAACATTTTAGTTAATTCTAATGAAAACACATTGATTTTTATCATTTGTAATGGAAACAACATTGTCATATGTCTTTTCTTGGATCTAAATAATACGAAACCTCGCTCTATGATTTGAAGTTAAAATCCTCAAATATGGTTAAATAGTGACTTTTTTCACGTTTTTCATGTAGTTTGATATTACGTAAATATATTCATTTTTACCAATATTTCGATACTATTTCATGTAGTATCACGATATGTGATTTGGCCTTCAAATCTCAGAATTTCGCATAATATTGCATTTTAAGCAAGTTTTCTTGCATTTTGTTTCGTACGAAAAATCATCGTAATTAGCAATATTTTGACGTTTATCATCTCCTTTTCCTTCATGTGATTGAAACAAAATATCATCGAATTAGGCAATATTTTGCCGTTTTCCACGTTTTTGTGAATTTTCCGTCCATGGGTATTAATTCATATATATACGATAAAAATGATGCAAACACATAATTGATTAGAAAATAACCTTAAATACTTCATTTTCAATCATCTATTTGTTTCTCGTTAAAATACTGAGTAAGATATTGAAAAGGGGAGAAGTTCGGTTTTTATTGCATATATCGACGTTTCAGCCGGAATAGAGCGGTTTTCGTGTACATCTTCCATCGGTAATATAAACGGAAAATCAGGAACATTTTAGTTAATTCTAATGAAAACACATTGATTTTTATCATTTGTATTGGAAACAACATTGTCATATGTCTTTTCTTGGATCTAAATAATACGAAACCTCGCTCTATGATTTGAAGGTAAAATCCTCAAATTTGGTAAAATAGTGACTTTTTCACGTTAATCATGTAGTTTGATATTAGGCAAATATATTCATTTTTACCAATATTCCGATACTATTTCATGTAGTATCACGATATGTGATTTGGCCTTCATATCTCAGAATTTCGCATAATATTGCATTATCAGCAAGTTTTCTTGCATTTTGTTTCGTACGAAAAATCATCGAATTTAGCAATATTTTGACGTTTATCATCCCCTTTTCCTTTATATAATTTATACAAAATATCATCGAATTAGGCAATATTTTGCCGTTTTTCCACGTTTTTGTGAATTTTCAGTCTATGGGTATCAATTCATTATATATACGATAAAAATGATACAAACACATAATTGATTAGATAATAACCTTCAATACTTCATTTTTCGATACTTCAATACTTCAATTATCGATTAACACATAATTGATTAGATAATAACCTTAAATACTTCATTTTCAATCAACTATTTCTTTCTCGTTAAAATACTGAGTAAGATATTAAACGGGGGAGAAGTTCTGATTTTATTGCATATATCGACGTTTCAGCCGGAATAGAGCGGTTTTCGTGTACATCTTCCATCGGTAATATAAACGGAAAATCAGGAAGATTTTAGTTAATTCTAATGAAAACACATTGATTTTATCATTTGTATTGGAAACAACATTGTCATATGTCTTTTCTTGGATCTAAATAATACGAAACCTCGCTCTATGATTTGAAATTAAAATCCTGAAATATGGTTAAATTGTGACTTTTTTCACGTTCTTTATGTAGTTTGATATTTCTTAAATATATTCATTTTTACCAATATTTCGATACTATTTCATGTAGTATCACGATATGTGATTTGGCCTTCAAATCTCAGAATTTCGCATAATATTGCATTTTAAGCAAGTTTTCTTGCATTTTGTTTCGTACGAAAAATCATCGAATTTAGCAATATTTTGACGTTTATCATCCCCTTTTCATTCATGTGATTTAAACAAAATATCATCGAATTAGGCAATATTTTGCCGTTTTTTACGTTTTTGTAAATTTTCAGTCCATGGGTATTAATTCATATATATACGATAAAAATGATGCAAACACATAATTGATTAGATAATAACCTTAAATACTTCATTTTCAATCATCTATTTGTTTCTCGTTAAAATACTGAGTAAGATATTGAAAAGGGGAGAAGTTCGGGTTTTATTGCATATATCGACGTTTCAGCCGGATTAGAGCGGTTTTACGTGTACATCTTCACTCGTTAATATAAACGGAAAATCAAGAACATTTTAGTTAATTCTAATGAAAACACATTGTTTTTTATCATTTGTATTGGAAACAACATTGTCATATGTCTTTTCCTGGAACTAAATAATAGGACACCTCGCTCTATGATTTGAAGGTAAAATCCTCAAATATGGTAAAATAGTGACTTCTTCACGTTAATCATGCAGTTTGATATTACGCAAATATATTCATTTTTACCAATATTTCGATACTATTTCATGTCGTATCACGATATGTGATTTGGCCTTCAAATCTCAGAATTTCGCATAATATTGCATTTTAAGCAAGTTTTCTTGCATTTTGTTTCGTACGAAAAATCATCGAATTTAGCAATATTTTGACGTTTATCATCTCCTTTTCCTTCATGTGATTTAAACAAAATATCATCGAATTAGGCAATATTTTGCCGTTTTTCCACGTTTTTGTGAATTTTCAGTCTATGGGTATCAGTTCATTATATATACGACAAAAATGATACAAACACATAATTGATTAGATAATAACCTTCAATACTTCATTTTCAATCAACTATTTGTTTCTCGTTAAAATACTGAGTAAGATATTGAAAAGGGGAGAAGTTCTGTTTTTATTGCATATATCGACGTTTCAGCCGGAATAGAGCGATTTTCGTGTACATCTTCCATCAGTAATATATACGGAAAATCAGGAACATTTTAGTTAATTCTAATGAAAACTCATTGATTTTTATCATTTGTATTGGAAACAACATTGTCATATGTCTTTTCTTGGATCTAAATAATACGAAACCTCGCTCTATGATTCTAAGTTAAAATCCTCAAATATGGTTAAATAGTGACTTTTTTCACGTTTTTCATGTAGTTTGATATTACGGAAATATATTCATTTTTACCAATATTTCGATACTATTTCATGTAGTATCACGATATGTGATTTGGCCTTGAAATCTCAGAATATCGCATAATATTGCATTTTAAGCAAGTTTTCTTGCATTTTGTTTCGTACGAAAAATCATCGAATTTAGCAATATTTTGACGTTTATCATCCCCTTTTCCTTTATATGATTTAAACAAAATATCATCGAATTGGCAATATTTTGCCGTTTTCCACGTTTTTATGAATTTTCAGTCCATGGGTATTAATTCATATATATGCGATAAAAATGATGCAAACACATAATTGATTAGATAATAACCTTAAATACTTCATTTTCAATCAAACATTTCTTTCTCGTTAAAATACTGAGTAAGATATTGAAAAGGGGAGAAGTTCGGTTTGTATTGCATATATCGACGTTTCAGCAGGATTAGAGCGGTTTTACGTGTACATCTTCCATCAATAATATAAACGGAAAATCAGGAACATTTTAGTTAATTCTAATGAACACACATTGTTTTTTATCATAGTTATTGGAAACAACATTGTCATATGTCTTTTCTTGGAACTAAATAATACGAAACCTCGCTCTATGATTTGAAGGTAAAATCCTCAAATATGGTAAAATAGTGTTTTTTTCACGTTAATCATGTAGTTTGATATTACGCAAATATATTCATTTTTACCAATATTTCGATACTATTTCATGTAGTATCACGATATGTGATTTGGCCTTCAAATCTCAGAATTTCGTATAATATTGCATTTTAAGCAAGTTTTCTTGCATTTTGTTTCGTACGAAAAATCATCGAATTCAGCAATATTTTGACGTTTATCATCCCCTTTTCCTTTATTTGATTTAAACAAAATATCATCGAATTACGATATATTTTGCCGTTTTTCCACGTTTTTGTGAATTTTCAGTCTATGGTATTAATTCATTATATATACGATAAAAATGATGCAAACACATAATTGATAAGTTAATAACCTTAAATACTTCATTTTAAATCAAATATTTGTTTCTCGTTAAAATACTGAGTAAGATATTGAAAAGGGAGAAGTTCTGTTTTTATTGCATATATCGACGTTTCAGCCGGAATAGAGCGATTTTCGTGTACATCTTCCATCGGTAATATAAACGGAAAATCAGGAACATTTTAGTTAATTCTAATGAAAACACATTGATTTTTATCATTTGTATTGGAAACAACATTGTCATATGTCTTTTCTTGGATCTAAATAATACGAAACCTCGCTCTATGATTTGAAGGTAAAATCCTCAAATTTGGTAAAATAGTGACTTTTTCACGTTAATCATGTAGTTTGATATTAGGCAAATATATTCATTTTTACCAATATTCCGATACTATTTCATGTAGTATCACGATATGTGATTTGGCCTTCATATCTCAGAATTTCGCATAATATTGCATTATCAGCAAGTTTTCTTGCATTTTGTTTCGTACGAAAAATCATCGAATTTAGCAATATTTTGACGTTTATCATCCCCTTTTCCTTTATATAATTTATACAAAATATCATCGAATTAGGCAATATTTTGCCGTTTTTCCACGTTCTTGTGAATTTTCAGTCTATGGGTATCAATTCATTATATATACGATAAAAATGATACAAACACATAATTGATTAGATAATAACCTTCAATACTTCATTTTTCGATACTTCAATACTTCAATTATCGATTAACACATAATTGATTAGATAATAACCTTAAATACTTCATTTTCAATCAACTATTTCTTTCTCGTTAAAATACTGAGTAAGATATTAAACGGGGGAGAAGTTCTGATTTTATTGCATATATCGACGTTTCAGCCGGAATAGAGCGGTTTTCGTGTACATCTTCCATCGGTAATATAAACGGAAAATCAGGAAGATTTTAGTTAATTCTAATGAAAACACATTGATTTTATCATTTGTATTGGAAACAACATTGTCATATGTCTTTTCTTGGATCTAAATAATACGAAACCTCGCTCTATGATTTGAAATTAAAATCCTGAAATATGGTTAAATTGTGACTTTTTTCACGTTCTTTATGTAGTTTGATATTTCTTAAATATATTCATTTTTACCAATATTTCGATACTATTTCATGTAGTATCACGATATGTGATTTGGCCTTCAAATCTCAGAATTTCGCATAATATTGCATTTTAAGCAAGTTTTCTTGCATTTTGTTTCGTACGAAAAATCATCGAATTTAGCAATATTTTGACGTTTATCATCCCCTTTTCATTCATGTGATTTAAACAAAATATCATCGAATTAGGCAATATTTTGCCGTTTTTTACGTTTTTGTAAATTTTCAGTCCATGGGTATTAATTCATATATATACGATAAAAATGATGCAAACACATAATTGATTAGATAATAACCTTAAATACTTCATTTTCAATCATCTATTTGTTTCTCGTTAAAATACTGAGTAAGATATTGAAAAGGGGAGAAGTTCGGGTTTTATTGCATATATCGACGTTTCAGCCGGATTAGAGCGGTTTTACGTGTACATCTTCACTCGTTAATATAAACGGAAAATCAAGAACATTTTAGTTAATTCTAATGAAAACACATTGTTTTTTATCATTTGTATTGGAAACAACATTGTCATATGTCTTTTCCTGGAACTAAATAATAGGACACCTCGCTCTATGATTTGAAGGTAAAATCCTCAAATATGGTAAAATAGTGACTTCTTCACGTTAATCATGCAGTTTGATATTACGCAAATATATTCATTTTTACCAATATTTCGATACTATTTCATGTCGTATCACGATATGTGATTTGGCCTTCAAATCTCAGAATTTCGCATAATATTGCATTTTAAGCAAGTTTTCTTGCATTTTGTTTCGTACGAAAAATCATCGAATTTAGCAATATTTTGACGTTTATCATCTCCTTTTCCTTCATGTGATTTAAACAAAATATCATCGAATTAGGCAATATTTTGCCGTTTTTCCACGTTTTTGTGAATTTTCAGTCTATGGGTATCAGTTCATTATATATACGACAAAAATGATACAAACACATAATTGATTAGATAATAACCTTCAATACTTCATTTTCAATCAACTATTTGTTTCTCGTTAAAATACTGAGTAAGATATTGAAAAGGGGAGAAGTTCTGTTTTTATTGCATATATCGACGTTTCAGCCGGAATAGAGCGATTTTCGTGTACATCTTCCATCAGTAATATATACGGAAAATCAGGAACATTTTAGTTAATTCTAATGAAAACTCATTGATTTTTATCATTTGTATTGGAAACAACATTGTCATATGTCTTTTCTTGGATCTAAATAATACGAAACCTCGCTCTATGATTCTAAGTTAAAATCCTCAAATATGGTTAAATAGTGACTTTTTTCACGTTTTTCATGTAGTTTGATATTACGGAAATATATTCATTTTTACCAATATTTCGATACTATTTCATGTAGTATCACGATATGTGATTTGGCCTTGAAATCTCAGAATATCGCATAATATTGCATTTTAAGCAAGTTTTCTTGCATTTTGTTTCGTACGAAAAATCATCGAATTTAGCAATATTTTGACGTTTATCATCCCCTTTTCCTTTATATGATTTAAACAAAATATCATCGAATTGGCAATATTTTGCCGTTTTCCACGTTTTTATGAATTTTCAGTCCATGGGTATTAATTCATATATATGCGATAAAAATGATGCAAACACATAATTGATTAGATAATAACCTTAAATACTTCATTTTCAATCAAACATTTCTTTCTCGTTAAAATACTGAGTAAGATATTGAAAAGGGGAGAAGTTCGGTTTGTATTGCATATATCGACGTTTCAGCAGGATTAGAGCGGTTTTACGTGTACATCTTCCATCAATAATATAAACGGAAAATCAGGAACATTTTAGTTAATTCTAATGAACACACATTGTTTTTTATCATAGTTATTGGAAACAACATTGTCATATGTCTTTTCTTGGAACTAAATAATACGAAACCTCGCTCTATGATTTGAAGGTAAAATCCTCAAATATGGTAAAATAGTGTTTTTTTCACGTTAATCATGTAGTTTGATATTACGCAAATATATTCATTTTTACCAATATTTCGATACTATTTCATGTAGTATCACGATATGTGATTTGGCCTTCAAATCTCAGAATTTCGTATAATATTGCATTTTAAGCAAGTTTTCTTGCATTTTGTTTCGTACGAAAAATCATCGAATTCAGCAATATTTTGACGTTTATCATCCCCTTTTCCTTTATTTGATTTAAACAAAATATCATCGAATTACGATATATTTTGCCGTTTTTCCACGTTTTTGTGAATTTTCAGTCTATGGTATTAATTCATTATATATACGATAAAAATGATGCAAACACATAATTGATAAGTTAATAACCTTAAATACTTCATTTTAAATCAAATATTTGTTTCTCGTTAAAATACTGAGTAAGATATTGAAAAGGGAGAAGTTCTGTTTTTATTGCATATATCGACGTTTCAGCCGGAATAGAGCGATTTTCGTGTACATCTTCCATCGGTAATATAAACGGAAAATCAGGAACATTTTCGTTAATTCTAATGAAAACACATTGATTTTTATCATTTGTATTGGAAACAACATTGTCATATGTCTTTTCTTGGATCTAAATAATACGAAACCTCGCTCTATGATTTGAATTTAAAATCCTCAAATATGGTTAAATAGTGATTTTTTCACGTTTTTCATGTAGTTTGATATTACGTAAATATATTCATTTTTACCAATATTTCGATACTATTTCATGTCGTATCACGATATGTGATTTGGCCTTCAAATCTCAGAATTTCGCACAATATTGCATTTTAAGCAAGTTTTCTTGCATTTTGTTCCGTACGAAAAATCATCGAATTTAGCAATATTTTGACGTTTATCATCTCCTTTTCCTTCATGTGATTTAAACAAAATATCATCGAATTAGGGAATATTTTTCCGTTTTCCACGTTTTTGTGAATTTTCCGTCCATGGGTATTAATTCATATATATACGACAAAAATGATGCAAACACATAATTGATTAGATAATAACCTTAAATACTTCATTTTTCGATACTTCAATACTTCAATTATCGATTAACACATAATTGATTAGATAATAACCTTAAATACTTCATTTTCAATCAACTATTTCTTTCTCGTTAAAATACTGAGTAAGATATTAAACAGGGGAGAAGTTCTGATTTTATTGCATATATCGACGTTTCAGCCGGAATAGAGCGGTTTTCGTGTACATCTTCCATCGGTAATATAAACGGAAAATCAGGAAGATTTTAGTTAATTCTAATGAAAACACATTGATTTTATCATTTGTATTGGAAACAACATTGTCATATGTCTTTTCTTGGATCTAAATAATACGAAACCTCGCTCTATGATTTGAAATTAAAATCCTGAAATATGGTTAAATTGTGACTTTTTTCACGTTCTTTATGTAGTTTGATATTTCTTAAATATATTCATTTTTACCAATATTTCGATACTATTTCATGTAGTATCACGATATGTAATTTGGCCTTCAAATCTCAGAATTTCGCATAATATTGCATTTTAAGCAAGTTTTCTTGCATTTTGTTTCGTACGAAAAATCATCGAATTTAGCAATATTTTGACGTTTATCATCCCCTTTTCATTCATGTGATTTAAACAAAATATCATCGAATTAGGCAATATTTTGCCGTTTTTTACGTTTTTGTAAATTTTCAGTCCATGGGTATTAATTCATATATATACGATAAAAATGATGCAAACACATAATTGATTAGATAATAACCTTAAATACTTCATTTTCAACCATCTATTTGTTTCTCGTTAAAATACTGAGTAAGATATTGAAAAGGGGAGAAGTTCGAGTTTTATTGCATATATCGACGTTTCAGCCGGATTAGAGCGGTTTTACGTGTACATCTTCACTCGTTAATATAAACGGAAAATCAAGAACATTTTAGTTAATTCTAATGAAAACACATTGTTTTTTATCATTTGTATTGGAAACAACATTGTCATATGTCTTTTCCTCGAACTAAATAATAGGACACCTCGCTCTATGATTTGAAGGTAAAATCCTCAAATATCGTAAAATAGTGACTTTTTCACGTTAATCATGTAGTTTGATATTACGCAAATATAATCATTTTTACCAATATTTCGATACTATTTCATGTAGTATCACGATATGTGATTTGGCCTTCAAATCTCAGAATTTCGCATAATATTGCATTTTAAGCAAGTTTTCTTGCATTTTGTTTCGTACGAAAAATCATCGAATTTAGCAATATTTTGACGTTTATCATCTCCTTTTCCTTCATGTGATTTAAACAAAATATCATCGAATTAGGCAATATTTTGCCGTTTTTCCACGTTTTTGTGAATTTTCAGTCTATGGGTATCAGTTCATTATATATACGACAAAAATGATACAAACACATAATTGATTAGATAATAACCTTCAATACTTCATTTTCAATCAACTATTTGTTTCTCGTTAAAATACTGAGTAAGATATTGAAAAGGGGAGAAGTTCTGTTTGTATTCCATATATCGACGTTTCAGCCGGAATAGAGCGGTTTCACGTGTACATCTTCCATCGGTAATATAAACGGAAAATCAGGAACATTTTAGTTAATTTTAATGAAAACACATTGATTTTTATCATTTGTAATGGAAACAACATTGTCATATGTCTTTTCTTGGATCTAAATAATACGAAACCTCGCTCTATGATTTGAAGTTAAAATCCTCAAATATGGTTAAATAGTGACTTTTTTCACGTTTTTCATGTAGTTTGATATTACGTAAATATATTCATTTTTACCAATATTTCGATACTATTTCATGTCGTATCACGATATGTGATTTGGCCTTCAAATCTCAGAATTTCGCACAATATTGCATTTTAAGCAAGTTTTCTTGCATTTTGTTTCGTACGAAAAATCATCGAATTTAGCAATATTTTGACGTTTATCATCCCATTTTCCTTCATGTGATTTAAACAAAATATTATCGAATTAGGCAATATTTTGCCGTTTTCCACGTTTTTGTGAATTTTCAGTCCATGGGTATTACTTCATATATATACGATAAAAATGATGCAAACACATAATTGATTAGATAATAACCTTAAATACTTCATTTTCAATCATCTATTTGTTTCTCGTTAAAATACTGAGTAAGATATTGAAAAGGGGAGAAGTTCTGTTTGTATTCCATATATCGACGTTTCAGCCGGAATAGAGCGGTTTCACGTGTACATCTTCCATCGGTAATATAAACGGAAAATCAGGAACATTTTAGTTAATTCTAATGAAAACACATTGATTTTTATCATTTGTAATGGAAACAACATTGTCATATGTCTTTTCTTGGATCTAAATAATACGAAACCTCGCTCTATGATTTGAAGTTAAAATCCTCAAATATGGTTAAATAGTGACTTTTTTCACGTTTTTCATGTAGTTTGATATTACGTAAATATATTCATTTTTACCAATATTTCGATACTATTTCATGTCGTATCACGATATGTGATTTGGCCTTCAAATCTCAGAATTTCGCACAATATTGCATTTTAAGCAAGTTTTCTTGCATTTTGTTTCGTACGAAAAATCATCGAATTTAGCAATATTTTGACGTTTATCATCCCATTTTCCTTCATGTGATTTAAACAAAATATTATCGAATTAGGCAATATTTTGCCGTTTTCCACGTTTTTGTGAATTTTCAGTCCATGGGTATGAATTCATATATATACGATAAAAATGATGCAAACACATAATTGATTAGATAATAACCTTAAATACTTCATTTTCAATCATCTATTTGTTTCTCGTTAAAATACTGAGTAAGATATTGAAAAGGGGAGAAGTTCGGGTTTTATTGCATATATCGACGTTTCAGCCGGATTAGAGCGGTTTTACGTGTACATCTTCCATCGGTAATATAAACGGAAAATAAGGAACATTTTAGTTAATTCTAATGAAAACACATTGATTTTTATCATTTGTAATGGAAACAACATTGTCATATGTCTTTTCTTGGATCTAAATAATACGAAACCTCGCTCTATGATTTGAAGTTAAAATCCTCAAATATGGTTAAATAGTGACTTTTTTCACGTTTTTCATGTAGTTTGATATTACGTTAATATATTCATTTTTACCAATATTTCGATACTATTTCATGTAGTATCACGATATGTGATTTGGCCTTCAAATCTCAGAATTTCGCATAATATTGCATTTTAAGCAAGTTTTCTTGCATTTTGTTTCGTACGAAAAATCATCGAATTTAGCAATATTTTGACGTTTATCATCCCCTTTTCATTCATGTGATTTAAACAAAATATCATCGAATTAGGCAATATTTTGCCGTTTTTTACGTTTTTGTAAATTTTCAGTCCATGGGTATTAATTCATATATATACGATAAAAATGATGCAAACACATAATTGATTAGATAATAACCTTAAATACTTCATTTGCAATCATCTATTTGTTTCTCGTTAAAATACTGAGTAAGATATTGAAAAGGGGAGAAGTTCGGTTTTTATTGCATATATCGACGTTTCAGCCGGATTAGAGCGGTTTTACGTGTACATTTTCCCTCGTTAATATAAACGGAAAATCAAGAACATTATAGTTAATTCTAATGAAAACACATTGTTTTTTATCATTTGTATTGGAAACAACATTGTCATATGTCTTTTCCTGGAACTAAATAATAGGACACCTCGCTCTATGATTTGAAGGTAAAATCCTCAAATATGGTAAAATAGTGACTTTTTCACGTTAATCATGTAGTTTAATATTACGCAAATATATTAATTTTTACCAATATTTCGATACTATTTCATGTAGTATCACGATATGTGATTTGGCCTTCAAATCTCAGAATTTCGCATAATATTGCATTTTAAGCAAGTTTTCTTGCATTTTGTTTCGTACGAAAAATCATCGAATTTAGCAATATTTTGACGTTTATCATCTCCTTTTCCTTCATGTGATTTAAACAAAATATCATCGAATTAGGCAATATTTTGCTGTTTTTCCACGTTTTTGTGAATTTTCAGTCTATGGATATCAGTTCATTATATATACGACAAAAATGATACAAACACATAATTGATTAGATAATAACCTTAAATACTTCATTTTCAATCAACTATTTGTTTCTCGTTAAAATACTGAGTAAGATATTGAAAAGGGGAGAAGTTCTGTTTTTATTGCATATATCGACGTTTCAGCCGGAATAGAGCGGATTTACGTGTACATCTTCCATCGGTAATATAAACGGAAAATCAGGAACATTTTAGTTAATTCTAATGAAAACACATTGATTCTTATCATTTGTAATGGAAACAACATTATCATATGTCTTTTCTTGGATCTAAATAATACGAAACCTCGCTCTATGATTTGAAGTTAAAATCCTCAAATATGGTTAAATAGTGACTTTTTTCACGTTTTTCATGTAGTTTGATATTACGTAAATATATTCATTTATACCAATATTTCGATACTATTTCATGTAGTATCACGATATGTGATTTGGCCTTCAAATCTCAGAATTTCGCATTATATTGCATTTTAAGCAAGTTTTCTTGCATTTTGTTTCGTACGAAAAATCATCGTAATTAGCAATATTTTGACGTTTATCATCTCCTTTTCCTTTATGTGATTTAAACAAAATATCATCGAATTAGGCAATATTTTGCCGTTTTCCACGTTTTTGTGAATTTTCCGTCCATGGGTATTAATTCATATATATACGATAAAAATGATACAAACACATAATTGACTAGATAATAACCTTAAATACTTCATTTTCAATCAACTATTTGTTTCTCGTTAAAATACTAAGATATTGAAAAGGGGAGAAGTTCTGTTTTTATTCCATATATCGACGTTTCAGCCGGAATAGAGCGGTTTTACGTGTACATCTTCCATCGGTAATATAAACGGAAAATCAGGAACATTTTAGTTAATTTTAATGAAAACACATTGATTTTTATCATTTGTAATGGAAACAACATTGTCATATGTCTTTTCTTGGATCTAAATAATACGAAACCTCGCTCTATGATTTGAAGTTAAAATCCTCAAATATGGTTAAATAGTGACTTTTTTCACGTTTTTCATGTAGTTTGATACTACGTAAATATATTCATATTTACCAATATTTCGATACTATTTCATGTAGTATCACGATATGTGATTTGGCCTTCAAATCTCAGAATTTCGCATAATATTGCATTTTCAGCAAGTTTTCTTGCATTTTGTTTCGTACGAAAAATCATCGAATTTAGCAATATTTTGACGTTTATCATCTCCTTTTCCTTCATGTGATTTAAACAAAATATCATCTAATTAGGCAATATTTTGCCGTTTTTCCACGTTTTTGTGAATTTTTAGTCTATGGGTATCAATTCATTATATATACGACAAAAATGATACAAACACATAATTGATTAGATAATAACCTTCAATACTTCATTTTCAATCAACTATTTGTTTCTCGTTAAAATACTGAGTAAGATATTGAAAAGGGGAGAAGTTCTGTTTTTATTGCATATATCGACGTTTCAGCCGGAATAGAGCGGTTTTACGTGTACATCTTCCATCGGTAATATAAACGGAAAATCAGGAACATTTTAGTTAATTCTAATGAAAACACATTGATTTTTATCATTTGTAATGGAAACAACATTATCATATGTCTTTTCTTGGATCTAAATAATACGAAACCTCGCTCTATGATTTGAAGTTAAAATCCTCAAATATGGTTAAATAGTGACTTTTTTCACGTTTTTCATGTAGTTTGATATTACGTAAATATATTCATTTTTACCAATATTTCGATACTATTTCATGTAGTATCACGATATGTGATTTGGCCTTCAAATCTCAGAATTTCGCATTATATTGCATTTTAAGCAAGTTTTCTTGCATTTTGTTTCGTACGAAAAATCATCGTAATTAGCAATATTTTGACGTTTATCATCTCCTTTTCCTTCATGTGATTTAAACAAAATATCATCGAATTAGGCAATATTTTGCCGTTTTCTACGTTTTTGTGAATTTTCCGTCCATGGGTATTAATTCATATATATACGATAAAAATGATGCAAACACATAATTGATTAGATAATAACCTTAAATACTTCATTTTCAATCAACTATTTGTTTCTCGTTAAAATACTGAGTAAGATATTGAAAAGGGGAGAAGTTCTGTTTTTATTGCATATATCTACGTTTCAGCCGGAATAGAGGGATTTTCGTGTACATCTTCCATCAGTAATATGTATGGAAAATCAGGAACATTTTAGTTAATTCTAATGAAAACACATTGATTTTTATCATTTGTATTGGAAACAACATTGTCATATGTTTTTTCTTGGATCAAAATAATACGAAACCTCGCTCTATGATTTGAAGTTAAAATCCTCAAATATGGTAAAATAGTGACTTTTTCACGTTAATCATGTAGTTTGATATTAGGCAAATATATTCATTTTTACCAATATTCCGATACTATTTCATGTAGTATCACGATATGTGATTTGGCCTTCAAATCTCAGAATTTCGCATAATATTGCATTTTAAGCAAGTTTTCTTGCATTTTGTTTCGTACGAAAAATCATCGAATTTAGCAATATTTTGACGTTTATCATCCCCTTTTCCTTTATTTGATTTAAACAAAATATCATCGAATTAGGCAATATTTTGCCGTTTTTCCACGTTTTTGTGAATTTTCAGTGTATGGGTATCAATTCATTATATATACGACAAAAATGATACAAACACATAATTGATTAGATAATAACCTTCAATACTTCATTTTCAATCAACTATTTGTTTCTCGTTAAAATACTGAGTAAGATATTGACAAGGGGAGAAGTTCTGTTTTTATCGCATATATCGACGTTTCAGCCGGAATAGAGCGGTTTTACGTGTACATCTTCCATCGGTAATATAAACGGAAAATCAGGAACAGTTTAGTTAATTCTAATGAAAACACATTGATTTTTATCATTTGTAATGGAAACAACATTGTCATATGTCTTTTTTTGGATCTAAATAATACGAAACCTCGCTCTATGATTTGAAGTTAAAATCCTCAAATATGGTTAAATAGTGACTTTTTTCACGTTTTTCATGTAGTTTGATATTACGTAAATATATTCATTTTTACCAATATTTCGATACTATTTCATGTAGTATCACGATATGTGATTTGGCCTTCAAATCTCAGAATTTCGCATAATATTGCATTTTAAGCAAGTTTTCTTGCATTTTGTTTCGTACGAAAAATCATCGAATTTAGCAATATTTTGACGTTTATCATCTCCTTTTCCTTCATGTGATTTAAACAAAATATCATCGAATTAGGCAATATTTTGCCGTTTTTCCACGTTTTTGTGAATTTTCAGTCTATGGGTATCAATTCAATATATATACGACAAAAATGATACAAACACATAATTGATTAGATAATAACCTTCAATACTTCATTTTCAATCAACTATTTGTTTCTCGTTAAAATACTGAGGAAAATATTGAAAAGGGGAGAAGTTCTGTTTTTATTGCATATATCGACGTTTCAGCCGGAATAGAGCGGTTTTGCGTGTACATCTTCCATCGGTAATATAAACGGAAAATCAGGAACATTTTAGTTAATTCTAATGAAAACACATTGATTTTCATCATTTGTAATGGTAACAACATTGTCATATGTCTTTTCTTGGATCTAAATAATACGAAACCTCGCTCTATGATTTGAAGTTAAAATCCTCAAATATGGTTAAATAGTGACTTTTTTCACGTTTTTCATGTAGTTTGATATTACGTAAATATATTCATTTTGACCAATAATTTGATACTATTTCATGTAGTATCACGATATGTGATTTGGCCTTCAAATCTCAGAATTTCGCATAATATTGCATTTTAAGCAAGTTTTCTTGCATTTTGTTTCGTACGAAAAATCATCGAATTTAGCAATATTTTGACGTGTATCATCCCCTTTTCCTTTATTTAATTTAAACAAAATATCATCGAATTAGGCAATATTTTGCCGTTTTTCCACGTTTTTGTGAGTTTTCAGTCTATGGGTATCAATTCATTATATATACGATAAAAATGATACAAACACATAATTGATTAGATAATAAGCTTCAATACTTCATTTTTCGATACTTCAATACTTTAATTATCGATTAACACATAATTGATTAGATAATAACCTTAAATACTTCATTTTCAATCAACTATTTCTTTCTCGTTAAAATACTGAGTAAGATATTAAACGGGGGAGAAGTTCTGATTTTATTGCATATATCGACGTTTCAGCCGGAATAGAGCGGTTTTCGTGTACATCTTCCATCGGTAATATAAACGGATAATCAGGAACATTTTAGTTAATTCTAATGAAAACACATTGATTTTTATCATTTGTATTGGAAACAACATTGTCATATGTCTTTTCTTGGATCTAAATAATACGAAACCTCGCTCTATGATTTGAAGGTAAAATCCTCAAATATGGTAAAATAGTGACTTTTTCACGTTAATCATGTAGTTTGATATTAGGCAAATATATTCATTTTTACCAATATTCCGATACTATTTCATGTAGTATCACGATATGTGATTTGGCCTTCAAATCTCAGAATTTCGCATAATATTGCATTTTAAGCAAGTTTTCTTGCATTTTGTTTCGTACGAAAAATCATCGAATTTAGCAATATTTTGACGTTTATCATCCCCTTTTCCTTCATGTGATTTAATCAAAATATCATCGAATTAGGCAATATTTTGCCGTTTTCTTCGTTTTAGTGAATTTTCCGTCCATGGGTATTAATTCATATATATACGATAAAAATGATGCAAACACATAATTGATTAGATAATACCCTTAAATACTTCATTTTCAATCAACTATTTGTTTCTCGTTAAAATACTGAGTAAGATATTGAAAAGGGGAGAAGTTCTGTTTTTATTGCATATATCTACGTTTCAGCCGGAATAGAAGGATTTTCGTGTACATCTTCCATCAGTAATATGTATGGAAAATCAGGAACATTTTAGTTAATTCTAATGAAAACACATTGATTTTTATCATTTGTATTGGAAACAACATTGTCATATGTCTTTTCTTGGATCAAAATAATACGAAACCTCGCCCTATGATTTGAAGGTAAAATCCTCAAATATGGTAAAATAGTGACTTTTTCACGTTAATCATGTAGTTTGATATTAGGCAAATATATTCATTTTTACCAATATTCCGATACTATTTCATGTAGTATCACGATATGTGATTTGGCCTTCAAATCTCAGAATTTCGCATAATATTGCATTTTAAGCAAGTTTTCTTGCATTTTGTTTCGTACGAAAAATCATCGAATTTAGCAATATTTTGACGTTTATCATCCCCTTTTCCTTCATGTGATTTAATCAAAATATCATCGAATTAGGCAATATTTTGCCGTTTTCCACGTTTTTGTGAATTTTCAGTCTATGGGTATCAATTCATTATATATACGATACAAATGATACAAACACATAATTGATTAGATAATAACCTTCAATACTTCATTTTCAATCAACTATTTGTCTCTCGTTAAAATACTGAGTAAGATATTGAAAAGGGGAGAAGTTCTGTTTTTATTGCATATATCGACGTTTCAGCCGGAATTTAGCGGTTTTACGTGTACATCTTCCATTGGTAATATAAACGGAAAATCAGGAACATTTTAGTTAATTCTAATGAAAACACATTGATTTTTATAATTTGTATTGGAAACAACATTGTCATATGTCTTTTCTTGGATCTAAATAATACGAAACCTCGCTCTATGATTTGAAGTTAAAATCCACAAATATGGTTAAATTGTGACTTTTTTTCACGTTTTTCATGTAGTTTGATATTACGTAAATATATTCATTTTTACCAATATTTCGATACTATTTCATGTAGTATCACGATATGTGATTTGGCCTTCTAATCTCAGAATTTCGCAAAATATTGCATTTTAAGCAAGTTTTCTTGCATTTTGTTTCGTACGAAAAATCATCGAATTTAGCAATATTTTGACGTTCATCATCTCCTTTTCCTTCATGTGATTTAAACAAAATATCATCGAATTAGGCAATATTTTGCCGTTTTCTACGTTTTTGTGAATTTTCCGTCCATGGGTATTAATTCATATATATACGATAAAAATGATGCAAACACATAATTGATAAGATAATAACCTTAAATACTTCATTTTCAATCAACTATTTGTTTCTCGTTAAAATACTGAGTAAGATATTGAAAAGGGGAGAAGTTCTGTTTTTATTGCATATATCTACGTTTCAGCCGGAATAGAGGGATTTTCGTGTACATCTTCCATCAGTAATATGTATGGAAAATCAGGAACATTTTAGTTAATTCAAATGAAAACACATTGATTTTTATCATTTGTATTGGAAACAACATTGTCATATGTCTTTTCTTGGATCTAAATAATATGAAACCTCGCTCTATGATTTGAAATTAAAATCCTGAAATATGGTTATATTGTGACTTTTTTCACGTTCTTTATGTAGTTTGATATTACTTAAATATATTCATTTTTACCAATATTTCGATACTATTTCATGTAGTATCACGATATGTGATTTGGCCTTCAAATCTCAGAATTTCGCATAATATTGCATTTTAAGCAAGTTTTCCTGCATTTTGTTTCGTACGAAAAATCATCGAATTTAGCAATATTTTGACGTTTATCATCACCTTTTCCTTTATATAATTTAAACAAAATATCATCGAATTAGGCAATATTTTGCCGTTTTTCCACGTTTTTGTGAATTTTCAGTCTATGGGTATCAATTCATTATATATACGATAAAAATGATACAAACACATAATTGATTAGATAATAACCTTCAATACTTCATTTTTCGATACTTCAATACTTCAATTATCGATAAACACATAATTGATTAGATAATAACCTTAAATACTTCATTTTCAATCAACTATTTCTTTCTCGTTAAAATACTGAGTAAGATATTAAACGGGGGAGAAGTTCTGATTTTATTGCATATATCGACGTTTCAGCCGGAATAGAGCGGTTTTCGTGTACATCTTCCTGTAACACGGGATCGGGTTCCTCTCTCTTTTTACTTCCTTCTTTCTACTCCCTCTACCCGTATTCTTACTTTTATTTCTAAACCAAGGGACTCCAAAACTTTTACCAAAGCCAACTCCACGCCACGTGGTCCTAAGACGATTGACCGACTTAGGATTCTACACCCAGTATGACGTGACCTAAGCTCTGAACAAAACCCTAGAGTCACCTCTGCTGCCACCACCAGACCAGTAATACAAGAGCAATGATCGAGGTCTGGATCGATCACGCTAATTAATCAACCTAGGGGCTTGATCCCCACTATATACGATGACCTTGAGTGTGGAATAAATTACACGGTAATGATAATTCCGATTCGATGTTAGAATCGGCGCCCAATCCAACTCTGCCTCGTGTGGACCACGTGACCAGGACAAGTTTACACATAACCAAATGGAAACAATAAAATGCAAATTAATAACAAATTTAATTTATTAAAAGAAAACTAAAACAAAATCTAAATATGTTCACTCCCTATCACTTTAACACTCCCTACTTGACCTGAGTGGCAAATGAGAAGACTATTTCTATAATTAACAATAGCAACTATACCTTGGGCGACCAGCTAGATGTCTTGGTTGGTCTTGGGGAGAGGCAAGATGGTTGACCTCTCCCAGCTGCTTCTGTGTCCACACTGATTTTTTTCCTTGTCTGGACTACCCCAGACAGAGTATTGTATCCTTCCGCCTAGACAAAGTTCTACCCAGTTCCTAGCAAGGTTTAAGTTATAACAATTAACCTCTGTTTGTACTGAATTGATCCAGACTGGTTGAATTATTTTACTTTAATTAGATTACACAAACATCTAACGGCAAAGCTGTTCCCGATCACAAAAATGGTTATTAAAACTTTGAGAAATATTAGACATGTCAACCCTGCTGACCTATGACCGCCGGTCACTCCGCCTTAAAAGTTAGATCCGATTCGTGACGTCACTGATGGTGACTTAAACTCAATAATTAGAATACTCTTGATATTGTATCCAGTACTATTATACAATACAATTTTAATAAAAATGAATAAAGGCTAATTTTCTCTAAATTACTGAATACTATAGGATGATTCATTTTACGCAGCTATGAACAAAGCGTTGGTTATTTCCACCGCGAATTCCCCTGGGGGTCAGGTCACCATGCGGCTCAGCTTCCCATTCTCTTTTGTCGATAAACCCCTCTGGATAATTCTTACAACAGCCTAGTTTGTTACAACCCCCCCGCACAAGCACTTAGTAAACCTTGTTAATTTGTTAAAATTCACGAGGTTTAGTATCCAAACCCACAATTCAACTCATGCCACAAACAAAAGCTAACCTAACTAATAAAATTTGACAAATAATAGTCCAACATCATAATGAACATGTTCATATTTCATAAATTTCTCAGCTGTCAACTGACAGCAATCCTCCAATATCAGGAAACATACATCCTACCCTTACTGACATAGCTAAATAACATGTCCCTACTCTACCATCAAAACTAGCTATTAAACTCTCTTGGCTCTTCACTAGCCAAGTCCATGTGTCCTCTAGAGCCGGCCACACCGTGCTCAAACAAACATTAGAGTATATCTTCAGACTGAACTTTCAGTCATCCGGGAGCGTACTACGGAACTATCAGGTACTCATCCGTGTACTAACCACTCCCCATCAATGTCAACTTTGACATGCTAAGGAACACACCTAACGTTTATTACATGTATCTAAAAATAAAAAAAAAAATCCTATACTATATCACAGGTTTCAGCTGACTGTACAGCCAAGTGTTCTCACTCACTAGAAGTGTCAATGTTTATATTGGTCCGCCTCTCCTGTGTTCAAACATTCTGAAAAAAAAATAGCACAACATAATTTTCCATAACCGTTTGTTCTGGGCTGAGACAATTACACAGGGGCTTCGATTTTGATTACTGACCAATTTATAGAGTAAAATTTTCATATATACCAGAATTATTTTAAATCTGTTTTTCAACATTTAAAAAGTATTGATTCTAAATCTCTTTTTCAACATTTAAACAAAAGTGTCCAGATGTTCTTTACACAGATGTTCAGAGCCACTTTGTTGTTTGTATCAATTGTTCATATTAAGTAATCGAAAAAAAAAATCGATGCTGCTGGATGCTGAATGTAGTCGCTGACGATGACGGTGTCGATCTTGCTTCTCCCCGTGTGTAGACATCAATACCTGGTCCTCTTGTACTCCCATCCGGTACTCTTGAATGACGACAGAGTGTAGTAGAGCGGAGTGCCAAGTGACAGCTGTAGAATACTGTTACTTCGGCCATTAATCTTGCTCTCGACAGTCCACACGCCTTCGTATTAATCACAGTTCACACGGTAGTCTTGATGTTAAACTTGTCGCAGATGACCACAGCAGAGCAGAACTGGATGTACCAACGGTGTCTCTTAGCAGGAGTGGTGTCAGAAGGTCGTAGAGGCGGGTTGCTTGTTTGCAGAACAGGTGAATCTCGTCTTCCATCATTGCTCACGTCATCTCAGGCGTTTCTTGATGTCACCAGGTTACTAGGCCGTAAACACCAACTGTGCATACCCTCGTACCGCCGACTTTAGGCCAAAGGGGACAATTTTGCGACCTTCTATTGGCGAGTCCCGGTACTCTGTAGGGAAACCGTGCCTTCCACCTGTGACCGCCTTACTTCTGCTTTCTTGTTACTTCAGATGACGTAATCATTAATCTTCCGGCGAAATTCTTGAGTACCGCTACGTGCTTTCCATTTCTTGACCTCTCCTCCAACACTGCTGGAATGACTGCAGTCTTGATGACGCAGCAGGTGGGTATTGGTGATCTCGAGACAGCTACCCCGGCGTTGTATGGCACCTCCGGTGACTGCTATAATGTGGACAGCTCGCTGGCCCTGACAACCTCGTTAGTGACGTGAGGCGTCGGCCGGGTGACTCTTGGACAGTCACTCATCCCCAAAGTAACTGATGTATGGGTTACTGGGTCTGGTGGGGGGAGGGCTTTGTGTAACGTGCCTCCCCCCTCGGTCTTTACAGACAAGGGTTCACGTGTGGCTGGAACAACTGGGTCGGTGTACCAATCAGACCTGGGAACAGACAGACACAACACAGCGGAAGCATAGATATACTCTGGGTTTGGTGGAGGTGGAACCCCAGAGCACGGTAAAAGTTGCTACCTGAGTCAAGTATAGACATAGTACATCTCATTGCCTTTACAGGAAAATCTAATGAATACTAAATTATACTAACCAAGGAAGTTACTTTACTGTATAGCGCGAGATCTCGTCACCATAGGGTGGCGAGACTGCACCTGACTACTGATGAGCGATGACAGAGGGTCATCCTCATCTTCTGACTCGTCGGTGAAGCCATGAGTCAGCACTGCTGAGTCAGGAACTAGACCCGCTGAAGGCAGTTCTAATTCCTCTCTAGCATGATAATGTTTCAATTTATTTACGTGAATTGTCCTTTCCACCTGGTCCTCGAACACTCCTTTTATAACAAGATTAACCGGCCCCGCCCTTTTAATTACTCTATATGGTCCTCGCCACCTCGGAGCTAGTTTCCTGCTCTGATTGGCGGGCGCAGCCTCATTCACTCTCAATACGAGGCTTCCTTCCGTCAACTCAAGAGGGCGCACTTTCTTGTCATAAAAATGAGCATACCGAGTCCGTGCCTTCTTGGACGCTTCAGCTGCAATATTCCATGCATTTCTCATTTTTCCAAGGACCTCTGAAGGATAGTCCTCCCCGTATGCAACATTATGTCTGTTAAGCAGACCTGACGGGAAATTGCATGAATTACCAGTAAACAAATGAAGTGGTTGGGTGTTAATTGATTGGTGGATGGCAGTATTCAAGGCGAACTGAACATAGGGTAGGTGTTCATCCCAGGTGTTTGCATCATGTTCAGCAAGGATTGCAAGCATATCCTTGACTGAACGATTAGTCCGTTCCGTCATTCCGTTTGCTTGTGGGTGGTAGGCTGTTGTAAAAGCCGAAGTTGTCTCTAAAATCTTACAAACTTCTCTAAATATATTCCCATTGAATTCTTGACCCCGGTCAGAGACTAAAACTTTAGGAGGTCCGAATACAGTAACGAACCTACGCAAGAATGCATCTGCAACCGTACGAGAATCCTTCTGAGGTAATGCAACTAGTGTAGTGTATCTAGACAGATGGTCAACTAGCACCAACACATATCTGTTACCTGAATGACTGTGGTGTAAATCAATCAGATCGGCCCCCACACGATCTAACGGTTCACGAATTTCAGGAAATTCCTGAAGTGGGGCTTGTACCTTAAGGGTACCTTTCCTCCTCTGGCAACGAGGGCACGACTTCACGAAATTGATTACCTCAGAAAGTAATCCTGGAAAATAAAATAGAGACTTTGCTTTTAAGTGGGTTTTAAAGATCCCCGGATGCCCTGCAATTTTTGAAGCATGTGCGAGCTTTAACGCTGATGACCGCAACGCGTCCGGAATAACTAGCTGAAATACTGCCCTATCATTCTGGCTATTAACATAATACAGGACGCCCTGTTTCATTTCAAAATCATGTATAGGTAAATTCTTTTTCTTTTTGGGGTATTTTCCTCCCTCTAAATACTCAATAATCTCTTTCCATCTAGGCTCGCTCATCTGGTATTCTCTCATTTTATCTGATGGAATGGTTTCAATGTTTTCATTAATTTGAACTGCCGCTATATTTCTACTTAGCGTATCTGGCACAACATGGGCTGGACCAGGCTTGTACAAAATCTGGAACGAGTGGGCCGAAAGTTCGTGAGACCAGCGTGACATTCGTGGGCATTTCGTTCGCTTTTTAAATATATGTGTTAACGCTCGATGGTCTGTGTAGATTACAAAATGCCGCTGAAATAGGTAAGGCTCGAAATACCTAACTGATTCTACTACTGCCAGTGCCTCCCGATCCGTAGCTGAATAACGAACTTCAGGTCCTTTGACCTTCCTACTGAAATAGGCTACTGGATGGGGTAAATTATCTGCGTCTCGCTGAATTAAGCACCCGCCAATAGCTATACCGCTGGCGTCAGTGTGCACTTCCCACTCTTTCTCAAAATCAGGAATAGCCAATACCGGTGTCGTGATTAGTTGGTCTTTCAGTTTGCGATAGGCCTTGTCATGTTCAGATTTCCACACAAACTTCGCATTTTTCTTTGTCAGATCAGTCAGGGGTGCTGAAATGCCAGCGAAACCTTCAATATGACGACGAAAATATCCGGCCGCCCCCAGAAACCTACGCACGTCCTTTGCTGTCCTTGGAGTAGGCATGTCAGCAATGGCGCGGCAAGAATCTGGGTCAGGTCGGATACCGTCTGGGCACACCTGGAACCCCAGAAATTTGAATTTCTGAGCCGCCAGGGTGCACTTCTGAACATTCAGCCTGAAACCTGCCTGATCTAACAACTTCAAAGTCTCAGTCAAGTCCTGCAGGTGTTCCTCAAACGTCCTGGAATATATCACAACATCATCCAGGTACGCTAAAGAATGCCTACCCAGTACCGGACTAAGGATAAAGTTGATGGCCCTCTGAAACGACGAAGGCGCTGTCTTCAAACCAAACGGCATCCTACGGAATTGATAAGTGTGCCTACCATCCGAGAATGCTGTTTTTTCCCTATCTTGTTCTGCCACCGGAATCGCCCAATACGCCGATTTTGCGTCAAGAGTTGAGAAATACTTAGCAGCACCAAATTGATCTATTATCTCCTGTATTCGGGGCAACGGATACACATCACCCTTAGTTAGTTCGTTCACCTTCCGGTAGTCAACACAGAAACGATAACTACCGTCCGGTTTCCGAACTAGCACAACAGGAGAGAGCCATGGTGACGTACTAGGCTCTATCACGCCCTGTCTCAACATTTTCTGGCACTCCTCCCTGATAATGTTCTTTGCCTGTTCCGGCAACCTCCACTGTCTCGTGTACACAGGCAAATGATCACCAGTTGGAATGGTGTGCTCGATCTTATCAAGGAGACCAATCTGGTCATCCTCTGTCGCAAACAATTTCGGGAATTTTCGTAAAACTCCTCTCAGTGCCTTCCTATCTGCCTGTGCAACATGTTGCAAATCAAGTGCTGAAATTAATTTTTCCACTTCCTCAACATTCTGTGCAACATTTCTCGTCTCGTATTGTACTTTGGATGGTGTTTTAGTTTTCAACATATTCAGTGCACTACATTGTGCAGTGACGGCTGGCGTCTCAGCTGACTCATGGTGAAAGATTTCTGTGTCCTCCACCATGGTTCCCTGAGATACCCTATCACCTGCCCTGAAGCGAAAAGTCTTATGTGAAAGATTGACAACTGGAATGAGTGCACCTTTATCGAGCACTACAACTAAGTGATGAGGAATTAATAAACTATCACATCTCCCAGCCACCTGAAGGGTGGTACCTGGTTGTATGTGACGTCCCACGGCTACTTTAATAAATTTAACAGAATGTGGTGGGCAACTCTGTTTGGTCAATGCATGCAAGGCGCATGACCTCTTAACTGTGTCTGGAAGAGACTTAAAAATCAATTTTGGATAGTGCGCATTATATTTCAGCTTCCTCTTAATTGAAGCTACAACTGGGGGATGGTCGATCATCTCCACTGGGTAGGAAGTCTGTCCCAACTGCAACCTGCAGTTCCTAGCCCCTTTTTGAGCAGACAAGGAATAATTAAATCGCGACAGAAAATCAGTTCCCATTAGGATGTGACCAGGAAAATCAAGGTTCTCTACGATCGTACATGTGTGAGGCTGCAATGCCCCATCAATCTCAAAATTAACTGTACCTTGACCTACGATCTCAATCTTTTCCCCATTGACTGCTGTTAATGTCTTTGCGCACCGTTGAAGACGTGCATACTTAAAATTGCTGAAGGCTGACTTTTTAATTACCGTTGCCTGGCTTCCTGTATCAACAAAAGCTGTCAATCTCACACCTTCCACTTTCACCTCAAACGTAGGCCTACCATCACTAGGAGCCTGCTTTCATGCTTTCGTAGGAGTGACTTCGCAATCCCTCTGTATATGCCCGCGCTTCCAGCAGGAGTAACACCTCCGCGGATCTCTGTTGGTACCCCGCGCAGGGTGGCTCGAACTTGCAGCTGAGGGCTGCTTCCCGCCTGATGAACCCGCGCCACAGTTCCTCGGCTTGGCTCCCTCGCCTTTACTTAACGCCTCTACGTATGGCGACAACTGAGTGCCCGGCGTCTCCGTGCTCATCTGCCTGTCTAAGGCTGTGGCGGCCTGGGGTTGGGGTTGAGGTATGGTGTGGGTGGCCTGGGGTTGGGGTGTGGATGGAGGTTGGGGTTGAGGTATGGTGTGGGTGGCCTCGGGTTGGGGTGTGGATTGAGGTTGGGGTGGGTATGGGGTGGCCTGGGGCTGGAATGGGTATGAGTATGGGTATGGGGTGGCCTGGGGTTGGAACGGGTATGGGTATGGGGTGGCCTGGGGTTGGTATGGGTATGGGGTGGCCTGGGGTTGGTATGGGTATGGGGTGGCCTGGGGTTGGAATGGGTATGGAGTGGCCTGGGGTTGGGGGAAGGGTTGGTATGGGAACTGAGGATGGGGTTGGTATGGGAATTGAGGATGGGGTTGGTATGGGAATTGAGGATGGGGTTGGGGTTGTTGTAGTGACGGATGAGGTGTACCTAGGTGGTCCCCAGTGGTGTCGGAAGAGGTGCTGTCCTCTACACTTCCACTTCCACTCCCACTGGTCCCCACTGACTGGTCATTATCTGGGTTAAACATTTTCTGTGATTCCTGGTGTGCCACGTCTCTTCTAAACTACCCTTTAGTACACCCTCGACCCGGACTCACTACAACCGTGATCTTACACAAATAAAAAAAAATCACAACTCTATTCTAAAAGAAAACTACTAAATTCCCAAAATAGGAAATACAACGATTTATCGAGAGAATCGCTGAAGTGAATCCAATGAATGAGTGTCTGCCCCGCACTCGTGTCTGACCGTGAAATATCCCGCAGTTCTATTGCTGAAACCTAAGTCCTTTACGTTAAAAAAATTAAGGAATCTAATTTATATAAAACAATTTAAATGATAACGCAACTAACGCGCAGCACTCGTGATGGATTAATAAAGAATATTTACTGTACTTGAATACTAAACGCGCTTGAAGTGAGCAGCGTGGCCACTGATGACTGATGGAGCGGGACCAGCTGCGCTGAAAAAAACTAAGTCCCGCGCTTTTTCGCTTAAACGCTGAAAAATCAAAATTTTTGTTCTGAAGGAAAATAACTAGTTTTACGTTAATAAACCGCTCTAGCGATTAATATAGACACCCAGGACCTATAAATGCTTACTAAAAATTGAATTTTTATCAAAAACTGCGTTTTTACTCAATTGCTGGACTCTGCCAATTTTCCTGACTCCGAGGGAAAAAAAATTCTATCACCCCAAATATCACAAAACTCCTTTAATTCACAAAAATTTGGGTTTCTCGTTTCCAGATATAAATACGTTATTATTTACTACTGACGTTGTAAGCAGAACAATACTGACACTTCGGGCGGTTTCAACACTCACTAATTCGAATTTTTCGTCAAAATCCGAGATTTTCACCTCAAATGGACTCTGACAAAATTACAACACGATTTTCTCGAAAAATAACTAAATTCGGCAAAAATGTAATTATCACTGTTTAATGCTTACGGACAGAATTACGTCCCTTGCGCGCACTAGAGAGTAATACTGGCCCCAGAATATACACAAAACATGAAAAATTAGAATTTCCGCCAAAAAGTCAGATTCTAGCCCAAACTGGACTTAGAAAATTTTCCACCTACGTTTCTACTGAAAACAGAGTTCTAAGTCTAAAACACAATTCTACCGTCTTACTGGTAAAAACTAGAAAATATCACACGCATCGACTGGGGAATCCTAATGATACCCAGATCATACACGTGACCCACGAATACAAATTAATTACAGTTAACGACTTTCCGACATCGACTTAGCCGAAAACTTATCCCAAAATACTTAGAAATATACCACGGACTCTATTAAGCATTTACACGCAACTTATTATCCCTTAAACTCCTTCACTTATCTATCGTGACCGACATATAGCCCTAAGTCCAGAGGATTAACTACACTCTAGTAACAACGCCTCTGACTTAGACTAATAGAACAGGGAATAACAAAACTTAACGTACGCACTTAGCCTAATATGCAAGAAAACGCTAAACACTTGGGAAAAATTTTAACCGGGGATTGAATTTAGGGGAAAAAATTAATCTAGAACAACGCAAATAAACTGAAATTACTTTATAAATTTAAGTATACTTAATTCAAAAATGCACTCGACTTAATCTTATAATTGCTCCTACCGGCTCGCCATCCAGACCTCGATCATTGCTCTTGTATTACTGGTCTGGTGGTGGCAGCAGAGGTGACTCTAGGGTTTTGTTCAGAGCTTAGGTCACGTCATACTGGGTGTAGAATCCTAAGTCGGTCAATCGTCTTAGGACCACGTGGCGTGGAGTTGGCTTTGGTAAAAGTTTTGGAGTCCCTTGGTTTAGAAATAAAAGTAAGAATACGGGTAGAGGGAGTAGAAAGAAGGAAGTAAAGAGAGAGGAACCCAAACCCGTGTTACACGGTGATAGGAAACTCTACCTACAATTACTGCCCTATTTCTACAAACCTAGCTTATTTATTAGCCAAAACTAACCTAACCTAACCAACTCCTGGATACCTATTTACTACTAGGTGAACAGAGGCATTCAGTGATAAGAAACGTTACCTAAAATTAAAGCTATTTTTTTCTCTTCATATTTTTATTGTTTTTAAATAAATTATAATTTATTTATACTTTATTCATTTTTTTATTTTTTTACCTATTGTTATTTTTACAAACGTAGCCTATTTCCTAGCCTAAACCAACCTAACCTAACCGAAATATATATATATATATATATATATATATATATATATATATATATATATATATATATATATATATATATATATATATATATATATATATATATATATATATATATATATATTTATATATATATATATATATATATATATATATATATATATATATATATATATATATCAGTCAGTGGAATAATACAAATATTACCTTACACAGTCAACTACAACATAACCAACCTTAACTGTACCTTACCAACATACCCTAACCAACCCAACTTAACCAACCTAAGCATACATATTATCTAAATTGCTTATTACACCATATTTATGTTTGTTCTAACCTAAAATTCTAACCTCAAATTCTAACCTAAGCAACCTAATCAACCAACCTAAGCAACCTAACCTAACCTAATTATCCCACCTAACCAACCAACCTAACCAAACAACCCACCTAACCTAACCCACCTAACCAACCAACCAAACCAACCAACCTAACCAACCTAGTCAACCAACCTAAGCTACCTAACCTAACCAACCAACAAAATCAACCAACCAAATCAACCAACCTAATCAACCAACCTAAGCAATCTAACCTAACCAGCAAACCTAACCAACCAAACTAACCAACCTAACCTAACCAACCAGCCTAACTAACCAACCTAACCAACTAACCAGCCTAACCAACCAACCTAACCATCCTAACCAACCAACCTAACCAACCTACCTAACCAACCAACCTAACCAAACTAACCAACCTAACCAACCAACCTAACCTAACCAACCAACCAACCTAACCAACCTAACCAACCAACCTAACCAACCAACCTAACCAACCTAACCAACCAACCTAACCAACCTAACCAACCAACCAACTTAACCAACCAACCTAAACAACCTAACCAACCAACCTAACCAACCTAACCTAACCAACCTAACCTAACCAACCATTCCTCGCTTCTTATTATCTGACACGAACCTTTGGTTCGTGTCAGAGTCCATGAGTGTCTGTGTGCGTGTCCGTGTACTCATGCGGTTTTGGGTTCAGGAAGCTATTTGTGTCGACCCAAATTGCCTCCCTTCTCCCCACCTGAAATCCAGGTGGATTGAAAGACCTCCCAGAGGTCAGTGGATCCAGGTATCCGTACGTGGGCCCCCGGACTTCAACCCTTCCCCACATTTTAAGGGGTCAGTCAATCACTCTTCGGCTATCCAGAGAGTCTATCGAAACTGATGCTCCTACATGAGGGGACACACAGAGAAATCTGTGCCCTTTACTTGCAACCGTTCCGACAGGCTCGAACGCAGGTCTATCCAGATTAAGAATATGTTCTATCCGACTAGGCCACTCTGGAGTTGCCTTCAGGATCAAATTTTTCACTTCTATTTATATCTCATAGCAAGGTTAGTTAGTATCTTTTGATCAACAGTTGCAATGATTGATATGTGAAGTTGTTATCTTGTGTTGTCAGTTAGAAATACCTGACAGCTTTGTTTGATGAGGTTGCAGTCCTGACAGGCGGTTTTATGAATGAATGTTGGAGAATTTAGGCTAACTGACATGTGTGTGTGTGTGTGTGTGTTTAAAAGTATGTATTAATTAATAATTAGTGTGGTATTTCCAAAAGAGTTTGTGAATAGTAAACAAGTAACCCAATATCTAATATGTGCTATTTTAGGCCTCGTTCTGTAAAATATATGTTTTACTACGAAAGGAAAATCCAGTTTGTGTTTTTCCTTGTTTTATTTCAAGAATAAATAGTACATGGGCGAAGGAACGAAAGTTTTAGCTGGTTAAATATAGCGTTGTGGCTGCAATTTTCTGTGTTGGGCAGGGGAGGGGGATTGTGGGGTAATTGTGGGGGTGGTATGAGGGGGTAGGTGTACGGCGGCCTCTATTGTATGGGGTGGGGAGTTTTGGTTTGGGAGGGGTCATTGGGGTATGGAGGGGTCCGGAGGTGCTACAGAGGGAAGTGTGGTTGGGGGGGGGGAGGGGAAGGGATGGGGGATGGGTTGGCAGTTAGGTATTTAAATTTAATTTTGTAAGATAGGTTATATAGGGCGAGGTGTTGAGGAAGGAATAAAAAAAGTGTTTGGGACTGAGTTGAGTGTATTAGTTGTTGTGATTGATGTTAGCAGGAAGGTAGGTGGTTGATTTGTGTACAGATTTGTTAATGAGATCATTTGGTTAATAATGTAGGAATTTAGGTTAAGTGATCACTGGAGATAGATATTCAACAGCATGTTGAGTGGACAAGTTTTAGCAGGTAGGTAGGCTGGCCGGCAGAGAGAGACAATGGCATGAGAAATAGGTAGACGTTTTCTTCATGGATGGTAAACTATTATTAAAATGGCATGTGCACATTTCCATGTGCGACATTCTTGTACACACACACACACACACTGACCCACGGAGACTGCCCAAATATGTATACCATCAGCAGCAGTTGGTGTTCCCAGGCAGGACACCCATGCAAGTACTAACCAAAGTCAACGGTGCTTAACCTGACTGTTGTATGGGACGAGACGCAGTGTTCTCAAGGTGATAGGTAGGTAGTATTGCTATTGTATACAAGTAGTAACTAATCACATGTGAGTGAGTGAGACAAGATAATGGTAACTACGGCGGGCGGGCAGGTAGGCGGAGGATACTCACACATAGCAGCCAATTCTCCATTAATGATAGCACTTATTGCAACTATTTTGTCAAATTAACCAACAACAAATGGACTACTACTAATTCTACTACTACTACTACTGTTGCTCCAAAATAGAAAAGGATGGGATGCCTCCGCTGCCACTGATCTTGCACAAGTTGCTGCTGCTGCTGACAAATAACTCATCTTAGGCCTTGGCTATGCTCTCTTAGGCTTCATTTAGTCAATACATGTAACATCATTGAGTCGGAGGACAGGCAGACAGGCACTTTATACATGTTAGGCTTATAGTGGTCTCCAACACCCACCACCCCACAAGGTCCAACTAGTGACTGACTAACTAACCCTCACTCACTCACCATGCCCCAAGTAGCTAGCTTAATTAGTAACTCCTGGATACCTATTTACTGCTAGGTGAACACAGGCATTCGGTGATAGGAAACGCTACCAACAATTACAGCCTCATTTCTACAAACCTAGCTTAAACCAACCTAATTTAATCTAACCTAACCTAATATAACCTAATCTAACCTAACCTAAGCTAATCTAACTTAACCTAACCTAACCTAACTAACTCTTGGATACCTATTAACTGCTAGGTAAACAGAGGCAATCGGTGATAGGAAACTCTACCAACAATTAGAACCCTTTTTTTATTTCTACAAACCTAGCCTTAACTAACCTAACCCAATCTAACCTAACCTAACTAACTCCTGGATACCTATTTACTGCTAGGTGAACAGAGGCATTCGGTCATAGGAAACACTACCAACAATTACAGGCCTATTTCTACAAACCTAGGCCTAAACCAACCTAACCTAATCTAACCTAACCTAACCTAACTAACTCCTGGATACCTATTTAGTGCTAGGTGAACAGAGGAATTCGGTGATAGGAAACGCTTCCAACAATTAAAGCCCTATTTCTTTTTCTACAAACCTAGCCTATTTCTTAGCCAAAACTAACGTAACCTAATCTAACCTAACCTAAACTAACTAACTCCTGGATACTTACTTACTGCTAGGTGAACAGAGGCACTCGGTGATAGGAAACGCTACCAACAATTACAGCCCTATTTCAATTTCTACAAACCTAGCCTATTTCCTAGCCTAAACTAATCTAACCCAATCTAACCTAACTAACTCCTGGATACTTACTTACTACTAGGTGAACAGAGGCATTCGGTGATAGGAAACGTTACCAACAATTACAGCCCTTTTTCTATTTCTACAAACCTAGCCTATTTCCTAGCCAAAACAAATCGAATTCCTCTGTTCACCTAGCAGTAAATAGGTATCCAGGAGTTAGTTAGGTTAGGTTAGGTTAGATTAGGTTAGGTTGGTTTAGGCCTAGGTTTGTAGAAATAGGCCTGTAATTGTTGGTAGTGTTTCCTATGACCGAATGTCTCTGTTCACCTAGCAGTAAATAAGTATCCAGGAGTTAGTTAGGTTAGGTTAGATTGGGTTAGGTTAGTTAAGGCTAGGAAATAGGCTAGGTTTGTAGAAATAAAAAAAGGGTTCTAATTGTTGGTAGAGTTTCCTATCACCGAATGCCTCTGTTTACCTAGCAGTTAATAGGTATCCAAGAGTTAGTTAGGTTAGGTTAGGTTAAGTTAGATTAGCTTAGGTTAGGTTAGATTAGGTTATATTAGGTTAGGTTAGATTAAATTAGGTTGGTTTAAGCTAGGTTTTCAGAAATGAGGCTGTAATTGTTGGTAGCGTTTCCTATCACCGAATGCCTGTGTTCACCTAGCAGTAAATAGGTATCCAGGAGTTACTAATTAAGCTAGCTACTTGGGGCATGGTGAGTGAGTGAGGGTTAGTTAGTCAGTCACTAGTTGGACCTTGTGGGGTGGTGGGTGTTGGAGACCACTATAAGCCTAACATGTATAAAGTGCCTGTCTGCCTGTCCCCCGACTCAATGATGTTACATGTATTGACTAAATGAAGTCTAAGAGAGCATAGCCAAGGCCTAAGATGAGTTATTTGTCAGCAGCAGCAGCAACTTGTGCGAGATCAGTGGCAGCGGCGGCATCCCATCCTTTTCTATTTTGGAGCAACAATAGTAGTAGTAGTAGAATTAGTAGTAGTCCATTTGTTGTTGGTTAATTTGACTAAAT
>NC_091200.1:379552-398381 GCF_040958095.1 Procambarus clarkii
TAGCGTTTCCTATCACCGAATGCCTGTGTTCACCTAGCAGTAAATAGGTATCCAGGAGTTACTAATTAAGCTAGCTACTTGGGGCATGGTGAGTGAGTGAGGGTTAGTTAGTCACTAGTTGGACCTTGTGGGGTGGTGGGTGTTGGAGACCACTATAAGACTAACATGTATAAAGTGCCTGTCTGCCTGTCCCCCGACTCAATGATGTTACATGTATTGACTAAATGAAGCCTAAGAGAGCATAGCCAAGGCCTAAGATGAGTTATTTGTCAGCAGCAGCAGCAACTTGTGCGAGATCAGTGGCAGCGGCGGCATCCCATCCTTTTCTATTTTGGAGAAACAGTAGTAGTAGTAGTAGTAGAATTAGTAGTAGTCCATTTGTTGTTGGTTAATTTGACTAAATAGTTGCAATAAGTGCTATCATTAATGGAGAATTGGCTGCTATGTGTGAGTATCCTCCGCCTACCTGCCCGCCCGCTGCAGTTACCATTATCTTGTCTCACTCACTCACATGTGATTAGTTACTACTTGTATACAATAGCAACGGCTATACTACCTACCTATCACCTTGAGAACACGGCGTCTCGTCCCATACATCAGTTAGGTTAAGCACCGTTGACTTTGGTTAGTACTTGGATGGGTGTCCTGCCTGGGAACACCAACTGCTGCTGATGGTATACATATTTGGGCATTCTCCGTGGGTCAATGTGTGTGTGTGTGTACAAGAATGTCGCACATGGAAATGTGTACATGCCATTTTAATAATAGTTTACCATCCATGAAGAAAACGTCTACCTATTTCACATTCCATTGTCTCTCTCTGCCGGCCGGCCTACCTACCTGCTAAAACTGTCCACTCAATATGCTGTTGAATATCTATCTCCAGTGATCACTTACCCTTAATTCCTACATTATTAACCAAATGATCTCATTAACAAATCTCTACACAAATGAACCACCTACCTTCCTGCTAACATCAATCACAACAACTAATACACTCAACTCAGTCCCAAACACTTTTCTTATTCCTTCCTCAACACCTCGCCCTATATAACCTATCTTACAAAATTAAATTTAAATACCTAACTGCCAACTCATCCCCCATCCCTTCCCTTCCCCCCCCCAACCACACTTCCCTCTGTAGCTCTTCCGGACCCCTCCATACCCCAATGACCCCTCCCAAACCAAAACTCCCCACCCCATACAATAGAGACCGCCGTACCCCTACCCCTCATACCACCCCCACAATTACCCCACAATCCCCCTCCCCTGCCCAACACAGAAAATTGCGGCCACAACGCTATATTTAACCAGCCAAAACTTTCGTTCCTTCGCCCATGTACTATTTATTCTTGAAATAAAACAAGGAAAAACACAAACTGGATTTTCCTTTCGTAGTAAAACATATATTTTACAGAACGAGGCCTAAAATATCACATATTAGATATTGGGTTACTTGTTTACCATTCACAAACTCTTTTGGAAACACCACACTAATTATTAATTAATACATACTTTTAAACACACACACACACACATGTCAGTTAGCCTAAATACTCCAACATTCATTCATAAAACCGCCTGTCAGATCTGCAACCTCATCAAACAAAGCTGTCAGGTATTTCTAACTGACAACAAAAGATAAAACTTCACATATCAATCATTGCAACTGTTGATCAAAAGATACTAACTAACCTTGCTATGAGATATAAATACAAGTGAAAAATTTGATCCTGAAGGCAACTCCAGCGTGGCCTAGTCAAATAGAACATATTCTTAATCTGGATAGACCTGCGTTCGAGCCTGTTGGAACGGTTGCAAGTACAGGGCACAGATTTCTCTGTGTGTCCCCTCATGTAGGAGCATCAGTTTCGATAGACTCTCTGGATAGCCGAAGAGTGATTGACTGACCCCTTAGAATGAGGGGAAGGGTTGAAGTCCAGGGGCCCACGTACGGATACCTGGATCCACTGACCTCTGGCAGGTCTTTCAATCCACCTGGATTTCAGGTGGGGAGAAGGGAGGCAATTTGGGTCGACACAAATAGCTTCCTGGACCCAAAACCGCATGAGTACATAGACACGCACACAGACACTCATGGACTCTGACACGAACCAAAGGTTCGTGTCAGATAATAAGAAGCGAGGATAGGTTGGTTAGGCTAGGTTGGTTAGGTTAGGTTGGTTAGGTTGGTTGGTAAGGTTGGTTAGGTTGGTTGGTTGGTTAGGTTAGGTTGGTTGGTTAGGTTGGTTGGTTAGGTTAGGTTGGTTGGTTAGGTAGGTTGGTTAGGTTAATTGATTAGGATGGTTAGGTTGGTTGGTTAGGCTAGTTGGTTGGTTAGGTTGGTTAGTTAGACTGGTTGGTTAGGTTAGGTTGGTTAGTTTGGTTGGTTAGGTTTGTTGGTTAGGTTTGTTGGTTAGGTTAGATTGCTTAGGTTGGTTGATTAGGTTGGTTGATTTGGTTGGTTGATTTTGTTGGTTGGTTAGGTTAGGTAGCTTAGGTTGGTTGAATAGGTTGGTACTTTGGTTGGTTAGGTTGGTTGGTTAGGTTGGTTGGTTAGGTGGGTGGTTTGGTTAGGTTGGTTGGTTAGGTGGGATAATTAGGTTATGTTGGTTGGTTAGGTTAGGTTGCTTACGTTGGTTGATTAGGTTGGTTAGGTTGGTTGGTAAGGTTGGTTAGGATGGTTAGAATTGGAATTAGGTTAGAATTTGAGGTTATAATTTTAGGTTAGAACAAACATAAATATGGTTTAATAAGCAATTTAGATAATATGTATGCTTAGGTTGGTTAAGTTGGGTTGGTTAGGGTATGTTGGTAAGGTAAAGTTCAGGTTGGTTATTTTGTGGTTGACTGTGTAAGGTAATATTTGTATTATTCCACTGACTGATATATATATATATATATATATATATATATATATATATATATATATATATATATATATATATATATATATATAAATATATATATATATATATATATATATATATATATATATATATATATATATATATATATATATATATATATATATATTTCGGTTAGGTTAGGTTGGTTTAGGCTAGGAAATAGGCTACGTTTGTAAAAATAGCAATAGGTAAAAAAAATAAAAAAAAATGAATAGAGGATATATAAATTATAATTTATTTAAAAACAATAAAAATATGAAGAGAAGAAAATAGCTTTAATTTTAGGTAACGTTTCTTATCACCGAATGCCTCTGTTTACCTAGCAGTAAATAGGTATCCAGGAGTTGGTTAGGTTAGGTTAGTTTTGGCTAGGAAATAAGCTAGGTTTGGAGGGTTAGGTTAGGTTATTTTTGGCTAGGAAATAGGCTAGGTTTGTAGAAATAGGGCAGTAATTGTAAGTAGCGTTTCCTATCACCGAATGCCTTTATTCACCTAGCAGTAAATAGGTATCCAGAAGTTAGTTAGTTAGGTTAGTTTAGATAAGGTTAGGTTAGGTTAAATTAGGTTAGGTTAGGTTAGATTAGGTTAGGTTAGTTATTGCTGGGAAATAGGCTAGGTTTGTAGAAATAAAAATAGGGCTGTAACTGTTGGTAGCAATTCTTATCACCGAATGCCTCTGTTCACCTAGCAGTAAATAAGTATGTAGGAGTTAGTTAGGATAGGGTAGGTTAGGTTAGATTAGGTTAGATTTGTTTTGGCTAAGGAAATAGGCTAGGTTTGTAGAAATAGAAAAAGGGCTGTAATTGTTGGTAACGTTTCCTATCACCGAATGCCTCTGTTCACCTAGCAGTAAGTAAGTATCCAGGAGTTAGTTAGGTTAGATTAGGTTAGATTAGTTTAGGCTAGGAAATAGGCCAGGTTTGTAGAAATTGAAATAGGGCTGTAATTGTTGGTAGCGTTTCCTATCACCGAGTGCCTCTGTTCACCAAGCAGTAAGTAAGTATCCAGGAGTTAGTTAGTTTAGGTTAGGTTAGATTAGGTTACGTTAGTTTTGGCTAAGAAATAGGTTAGGTTTGTAGAAAAAGAAATAGGGCTTTAATTGTTGGTAGCGTTTCCTATCACCGAATTCCTCTGTTCACCTAGCAGTAAATAGGTATCCAGGAGTTAGTTAGGTTAGGTTAGGTTAGATTAGGTTAGGTTGGTTTAGGCCTAGGTTTGTAGAAATAGGGCTGTAATTGTTGGTAGTGTTTCCTATGACCGAATGCCTCTGTTCACCTAGCAGTAAATAGGTATCCAGGAGTTAGTTAGGGTAGGTTAGATTGGGTTAGGTTAGTTAAATCTAGGAAATAGGCTAGGTTTGTAGAAATAAAAAAAGGGTTCTAATTGTTGGTAGAGTTTCCTATCACCGATTGCCTCTGTTTACCTAGCAGTTAATAGGTATCCAAGAGTTAGTTAGGTTAGGTTAGGTTAGATTAGCTTAGGTTAGGTTAGATTAGGTTAGATTAGGTTAGGTTAGATTAAATTAGGTTAGTTTAGGCTAGGTTTGTAGAAATGAGGCTGTAATTGTTGGTAGCGTTTCCTATCACCGAATGCCTGTGTTCACCTAGCAGTAAATAGGTATCCAGGAGTTACTAATTAAGCTAGCTACTTGGGGCATGGTGAGTGAGTGAGGGTTAGTTAGTCACTAGTTGGACCTTGTGGGGTGGTGGGTGTTGGAGACCACTATAAGACTAACATGTATAAAGTGCCTGTCTGCCTGTCCCCCGACTCAATGATGTTACATGTATTGACTAAATGAAGCCTAAGAGAGCATAGCCAAGGCCTAAGATGAGTTATTTGTCAGCAGCAGCAGCAACTTGTGCGAGATCAGTGGCAGCGGCGGCATCCCATCCTTTTCTATTTTGGAGAAACAGTAGTAGTAGTAGTAGTAGAATTAGTAGTAGTCCATTTGTTGTTGGTTAATTTGACTAAATAGTTGCAATAAGTGCTATCATTAATGGAGAATTGGCTGCTATGTGTGAGTATCCTCCGCCTACCTGCCCGCCCGCTGCAGTTACCATTATCTTGTCTCACTCACTCACATGTGAATTAGTTACTACTTGTATACAATAGCAACGGCTATAATACCTACCTATCACCTTGAGAACACGGCGTCTCGTCCCATACATCAGTTAGGTTAAGCACCGTTGACTTTGGTTAGTACTTGGATGGGTGTCCTGCCTGGGAACACCAACTGCTGCTGATGGTATACATATTTGGGCATTCTCCGTGGGTCAATGTGTGTGTGTGTGTACAAGAATGTCGCACATGGAAATGTGTACATGCCATTTTAATAATAGTTTACCATCCATGAAGAAAACGTCTACCTATTTCACATTCCATTGTCTCTCTCTGCCGGCCGGCCTACCTACCTGCTAAAACTGTCCACTCAATATGCTGTTGAATATCTATCTCCAGTGATCACTTACCCTTAATTCCTACATTATTAACCAAATGATCTCATTAACAAATCTCTACACAAATGAACCACCTACCTTCCTGCTAACATCAATCACAACAACTAATACACTCAACTCAGTCCCAAACACTTTTCTTATTCCTTCCTCAACACCTCGCCCTATATAACCTATCTTACAAAATTAAATTTAAATACCTAACTGCCAACTCATCCCCCATCCCTTCCCTTCCCCCCCCCCAACCACACTTCCCTCTGTAGCTCTTCCGGACCCCTCCATACCCCAATGACCCCTCCCAAACCAAAACTCCCCACCCCATACAATAGAGACCGCCGTACCCCTACCCCTCATACCACCCCCACAATTACCCCACAATCCCCCTCCCCTGCCCAACACAGAAAATTGCGGCCACAACGCTATATTTAACCAGCCAAAACTTTCGTTCCTTCGCCCATGTACTATTTATTCTTGAAATAAAACAAGGAAAAACACAAACTGGATTTTCCTTTCGTAGTAAAACATATATTTTACAGAACGAGGCCTAAAATATCACATATTAGATATTGGGTTACTTGTTTACCATTCACAAACTCTTTTGGAAACACCACACTAATTATTAATTAATACATACTTTTAAACACACACACACACACATGTCAGTTAGCCTAAATACTCCAACATTCATTCATAAAACCGCCTGTCAGATCTGCAACCTCATCAAACAAAGCTGTCAGGTATTTCTAACTGACAACACAAGATAAAACTTCACATATCAATCATTGCAACTGTTGATCAAAAGATACTAACTAACCTTGCTATGAGATATAAATACAAGTGAAAAATTTGATCCTGAAGGCAACTCCAGCGTGGCCTAGTCAAATAGAACATATTCTTAATCTGGATAGACCTGCGTTCGAGCCTGTTGGAACGGTTGCAAGTACAGGGCACAGATTTCTCTGTGTGTCCCCTCATGTAGGAGCATCAGTTTCGATAGACTCTCTGGATAGCCGAAGAGTGATTGACTGACCCCTTAGAATGAGGGGAAGGGTTGAAGTCCAGGGGCCCACGTACGGATACCTGGATCCACTGACCTCTGGCAGGTCTTTCAATCCACCTGGATTTCAGGTGGGGAGAAGGGAGGCAATTTGGGTCGACACAAATAGCTTCCTGGACCCAAAACCGCATGAGTACATAGACACGCACACAGACACTCATGGACTCTGACACGAACCAAAGGTTCGTGTCAGATAATAAGAAGCGAGGATAGGTTGGTTAGGCTAGGTTGGTTAGGTTAGGTTGGTTAGGTTGGTTGGTAAGGTTGGTTAGGTTGGTTGGTTGGTTAGGTTAGGTTGGTTGGTTAGGTTGGTTGGTTAGGTTAGGTTGGTTGGTTAGGTAGGTTGGTTAGGTTAATTGATTAGGATGGTTAGGTTGGTTGGTTAGGCTAGTTGGTTGGTTAGGTTGGTTAGTTAGACTGGTTGGTTAGGTTAGGTTGGTTAGTTTGGTTGGTTAGGTTTGTTGGTTAGGTTTGTTGGTTAGGTTAGATTGCTTAGGTTGGTTGATTAGGTTGGTTCATTTGGTTGGTTGATTTTGTTGGTTGGTTAGGTTAGGTAGCTTAGGTTGGTTGAATAGGTTGGTACTTTGGTTGGTTAGGTTGGTTGGTTAGGTGGGTTAGGTTAGGTGGGTGGTTTGGTTAGGTTGGTTGGTTAGGTGGGATAATTAGGTTATGTTGGTTGGTTAGGTTAGGTTGCTTTCGTTGGTTGATTAGGTTGGTTAGGTTGGTTGGTAAGGTTGGTTAGGATGGTTAGAATTGGAATTAGGTTAGAATTTGAGGTTATAATTTTAGGTTAGAACAAACATAAATATGGTTTAATAAGCAATTTAGATAATATGTATGCTTAGGTTGGTTAAGTTGGGTTGGTTAGGGTATGTTGGTAAGGTAAAGTTCAGGTTGGTTATTTTGTGGTTGACTGTGTAAGGTAATATTTGTATTATTCCACTGACTGATATATATATATATATATATATATATATATATATATATATATATATATATATATATATATATATATATATATATATATATATATATATATATATATATATATATAAATATATATATATATATATATATATATATATATATATATATATATATATATATATATATATATATATATATATATATATATATATATATATATATATATATTTATATATATATATATATATATATATATATATATATATATATATATATATATATATATATATATAAATATATATATATATATATATATATATATATATATATATATATATATATATATATATATATATATATATATATATATATATATATATTTCGGTTAGGTTAGGTTGGTTTAGGCTAGGAAATAGGCTACGTTTGTAAAAATAGCAATAGGTAAAAAAAATAAAAAAAAATGAATAGAGGATATATAAATTATAATTTATTTAAAAACAATAAAAATATGAAGAGAAGAAAATAGCTTTAATTTTAGGTAACGTTTCTTATCACCGAATGCCTCTGTTTACCTAGCAGTAAATAGGTATCCAGGAGTTGGTTAGGTTAGGTTAGTTTTGGCTAGGAAATAAGCTAGGTTTGGAGGGTTAGGTTAGGTTATTTTTGGCTAGGAAATAGGCTAGGTTTGTAGAAATAGGGCAGTAATTGTAAGTAGCGTTTCCTATCACCGAATGCCTTTATTCACCTAGCAGTAAATAGGTATCCAGAAGTTAGTTAGTTAGGTTAGTTTAGATAAGGTTAGGTTAGGTTAAATTAGGTTAGGTTAGGTTAGATTAGGTTAGGTTAGTTATTGCTGGGAAATAGGCTAGGTTTGTAGAAATAAAAATAGGGCTGTAACTGTTGGTAGCAATTCTTATCACCGAATGCCTCTGTTCACCTAGCAGTAAATAAGTATGTAGGAGTTAGTTAGGATAGGGTAGGTTAGGTTAGATTAGGTTAGATTTGTTTTGGCAAGGAAATAGGCTAGGTTTGTAGAAATAGAAAAAGGGCTGTAATTGTTGGTAACGTTTCCTATCACCGAATGCCTCTGTTCACCTAGCAGTAAGTAAGTATCCAGGAGTTAGTTAGGTTAGATTAGGTTAGATTAGTTTAGGCTAGGAAATAGGCCAGGTTTGTAGAAATTGAAATAGGGCTGTAATTGTTGGTAGCGTTTCCTATCACCGAGTGCCTCTGTTCACCAAGCAGTAAGTAAGTATCCAGGAGTTAGTTAGTTTAGGTTAGGTTAGATTAGGTTACGTTAGTTTTGGCTAAGAAATAGGTTAGGTTTGTAGAAAAAGAAATAGGGCTTTAATTGTTGGTAGCGTTTCCTATCACCGAATTCCTCTGTTCACCTAGCAGTAAATAGGTATCCAGGAGTTAGTTAGGTTAGGTTAGGTTAGATTAGGTTAGGTTGGTTTAGGCCTAGGTTTGAAGAAATAGGGCTGTAATTGTTGGTAGTGTTTCCTATGACCGAATGCCTCTGTTCACCTAGCAGTAAATAGGTATCCAGGAGTTAGTTAGGGTAGGTTAGATTGGGTTAGGTTAGTTAAATCTAGGAAATAGGCTAGGTTTGTAGAAATAAAAAAAGGGTTCTAATTGTTGGTAGAGTTTCCTATCACCGATTGCCTCTGTTTACCTAGCAGTTAATAGGTATCCAAGAGTTAGTTAGGTTAGGTTAGGTTAGATTAGCTTAGGTTAGGTTAGATTAGGTTAGATTAGGTTAGGTTAGATTAAATTAGGTTAGTTTAGGCTAGGTTTGTAGAAATGAGGCTGTAATTGTTGGTAGCGTTTCCTATCACCGAATGCCTGTGTTCACCTAGCAGTAAATAGGTATCCAGGAGTTACTAATTAAGCTAGCTACTTGGGGCATGGTGAGTGAGTGAGGGTTAGTTAGTCACTAGTTGGACCTTGTGGGGTGGTGGGTGTTGGAGACCACTATAAGACTAACATGTATAAAGTGCCTGTCTGCCTGTCCCCCGACTCAATGATGTTACATGTATTGACTAAATGAAGCCTAAGAGAGCATAGCCAAGGCCTAAGATGAGTTATTTGTCAGCAGCAGCAGCAACTTGTGCGAGATCAGTGGCAGCGGCGGCATCCCATCCTTTTCTATTTTGGAGAAACAGTAGTAGTAGTAGTAGTAGAATTAGTAGTAGTCCATTTGTTGTTGGTTAATTTGACTAAATAGTTGCAATAAGTGCTATCATTAATGGAGAATTGGCTGCTATGTGTGAGTATCCTCCGCCTACCTGCCCGCCCGCTGCAGTTACCATTATCTTGTCTCACTCACTCACATGTGAATAGTTACTACTTGTATACAATAGCAACGGCTATAATACCTACCTATCACCTTGAGAACACGGCGTCTCGTCCCATACATCAGTTAGGTTAAGCACCGTTGACTTTGGTTAGTACTTGGATGGGTGTCCTGCCTGGGAACACCAACTGCTGCTGATGGTATACATATTTGGGCATTCTCCGTGGGTCAATGTGTGTGTGTGTGTACAAGAATGTCGCACATGGAAATGTGTACATGCCATTTTAATAATAGTTTACCATCCATGAAGAAAACGTCTACCTATTTCACATTCCATTGTCTCTCTCTGCCGGCCGGCCTACCTACCTGCTAAAACTGTCCACTCAATATGCTGTTGAATATCTATCTCCAGTGATCACTTACCCTTAATTCCTACATTATTAACCAAATGATCTCATTAACAAATCTCTACACAAATGAACCACCTACCTTCCTGCTAACATCAATCACAACAACTAATACACTCAACTCAGTCCCAAACACTTTTCTTATTCCTTCCTCAACACCTCGCCCTATATAACCTATCTTACAAAATTAAATTTAAATACCTAACTGCCAACTCATCCCCCATCCCTTCCCTTCCCCCCCCCCAACCACACTTCCCTCTGTAGCTCTTCCGGACCCCTCCATACCCCAATGACCCCTCCCAAACCAAACTCCCCACCCCATACAATAGAGGACCGCCGTACCCCTACCCCTCATACCACCCCCACAATTACCCCACAATCCCCCTCCCCTGCCCAACACAGAAAATTGCGGCCACAACGCTATATTTAACCAGCCAAAACTTTCGTTCCTTCGCCCATGTACTATTTATTCTTGAAATAAAACAAGGAAAAACACAAACTGGATTTTCCTTTCGTAGTAAAACATATATTTTACAGAACGAGGCCTAAAATATCACATATTAGATATTGGGTTACTTGTTTACCATTCACAAACTCTTTTGGAAACACCACACTAATTATTAATTAATACATACTTTTAAACACACACACACACACATGTCAGTTAGCCTAAATACTCCAACATTCATTCATAAAACCGCCTGTCAGATCTGCAACCTCATCAAACAAAGCTGTCAGGTATTTCTAACTGACAACACAAGATAAAACTTCACATATCAATCATTGCAACTGTTGATCAAAAGATACTAACTAACCTTGCTATGAGATATAAATACAAGTGAAAAATTTGATCCTGAAGGCAACTCCAGCGTGGCCTAGTCAAATAGAACATATTCTTAATCTGGATAGACCTGCGTTCGAGCCTGTTGGAACGGTTGCAAGTACAGGGCACAGATTTCTCTGTGTGTCCCCTCATGTAGGAGCATCAGTTTCGATAGACTCTCTGGATAGCCGAAGAGTGATTGACTGACCCCTTAGAATGAGGGGAAGGGTTGAAGTCCAGGGGCCCACGTACGGATACCTGGATCCACTGACCTCTGGCAGGTCTTTCAATCCACCTGGATTTCAGGTGGGGAGAAGGGAGGCAATTTGGGTCGACACAAATAGCTTCCTGGACCCAAAACCGCATGAGTACATAGACACGCACACAGACACTCATGGACTCTGACACGAACCAAAGGTTCGTGTCAGATAATAAGAAGCGAGGATAGGTTGGTTAGGCTAGGTTGGTTAGGTTAGGTTGGTTAGGTTGGTTGGTAAGGTTGGTTAGGTTGGTTGGTTGGTTAGGTTAGGTTGGTTGGTTAGGTTGGTTGGTTAGGTTAGGTTGGTTGGTTAGGTAGGTTGGTTAGGTTAATTGATTAGGATGGTTAGGTTGGTTGGTTAGGCTAGTTGGTTGGTTAGGTTGGTTAGTTAGACTGGTTGGTTAGGTTAGGTTGGTTAGTTTGGTTGGTTAGGTTTGTTGGTTAGGTTTGTTGGTTAGGTTAGATTGCTTAGGTTGGTTGATTAGGTTGGTTGATTTGGTTGGTTGATTTTGTTGGTTGGTTAGGTTAGGTAGCTTAGGTTGGTTGAATAGGTTGGTACTTTGGTTGGTTAGGTTGGTTGGTTAGGTGGGTTAGGTTAGGTGGGTGGTTTGGTTAGGTTGGTTGGTTAGGTGGGATAATTAGGTTATGTTGGTTGGTTAGGTTAGGTTGCTTACGTTGGTTGATTAGGTTGGTTAGGTTGGTTGGTAAGGTTGGTTAGGATGGTTAGAATTGGAATTAGGTTAGAATTTGAGGTTATAATTTTAGGTTAGAACAAACATAAATATGGTTTAATAAGCAATTTAGATAATATGTATGCTTAGGTTGGTTAAGTTGGGTTGGTTAGGGTATGTTGGTAAGGTAAAGTTCAGGTTGGTTATTTTGTGGTTGACTGTGTAAGGTAATATTTGTATTATTCCACTGACTGATATATATATATATATATATATATATATATATATATATATATATATATATATATATATATATATATATATATATATATATATAAATATATATATATATATATATATATATATATATATATATATATATATATATATATATATATATATATATATATATATATATATATATATATATATTTCGGTTAGGTTAGGTTGGTTTAGGCTAGGAAATAGGCTACGTTTGTAAAAATAGCAATAGGTAAAAAAAATAAAAAAAAATGAATAGAGGATAAATAAATTATAATTTATTTAAAAACAATAAAAATATGAAGAGAAGAAAATAGCTTTAATTTTAGGTAACGTTTCTTATCACCGAATGCCTCTGTTTACCTAGCAGTAAATAGGTATCCAGGAGTTGGTTAGGTTAGGTTAGTTTTGGCTAGGAAATAAGCTAGGTTTGGAGGGTTAGGTTAGGTTATTTTTGGCTAGGAAATAGGCTAGGTTTGTAGAAATAGGGCAGTAATTGTAAGTAGCGTTTCCTATCACCGAATGCCTTTATTCACCTAGCAGTAAATAGGTATCCAGAAGTTAGTTAGTTAGGTTAGTTTAGATAAGGTTAGGTTAGGTTAAATTAGGTTAGGTTAGGTTAGATTAGGTTAGGTTAGTTATTGCTGGGAAATAGGCTAGGTTTGTAGAAATAAAAATAGGGCTGTAACTGTTGGTAGCAATTCTTATCACCGAATGCCTCTGTTCACCTAGCAGTAAATAAGTATGTAGGAGTTAGTTAGGATAGGGTAGGTTAGGTTAGATTAGGTTAGATTTGTTTTGGCTAGGAAATAGGCTAGGTTTGTAGAAATAGAAAAAGGGCTGTAATTGTTGGTAACGTTTCCTATCACCGAATGCCTCTGTTCACCTAGCAGTAAGTAAGTATCCAGGAGTTAGTTAGGTTAGATTAGGTTAGATTAGTTTAGGCTAGGAAATAGGCCAGGTTTGTAGAAATTGAAATAGGGCTGTAATTGTTGGTAGCGTTTCCTATCACCGAGTGCCTCTGTTCACCAAGCAGTAAGTAAGTATCCAGGAGTTAGTTAGTTTAGGTTAGGTTAGATTAGGTTACGTTAGTTTTGGCTAAGAAATAGGTTAGGTTTGTAGAAAAAGAAATAGGGCTTTAATTGTTGGTAGCGTTTCCTATCACCGAATTCCTCTGTTCACCTAGCAGTAAATAGGTATCCAGGAGTTAGTTAGGTTAGGTTAGGTTAGATTAGGTTAGGTTGGTTTAGGCCTAGGTTTGTAGAAATAGGGCTGTAATTGTTGGTAGTGTTTCCTATGACCGAATGCCTCTGTTCACCTAGCAGTAAATAGGTATCCAGGAGTTAGTTAGGGTAGGTTAGATTGGGTTAGGTTAGTTAAATCTAGGAAATAGGCTAGGTTTGTAGAAATAAAAAAAGGGTTCTAATTGTTGGTAGAGTTTCCTATCACCGATTGCCTCTGTTTACCTAGCAGTTAATAGGTATCCAAGAGTTAGTTAGGTTAGGTTAGGTTAGATTAGCTTAGGTTAGGTTAGATTAGGTTAGATTAGGTTAGGTTAGATTAAATTAGGTTAGTTTAGGCTAGGTTTGTAGAAATGAGGCTGTAATTGTTGGTAGCGTTTCCTATCACCGAATGCCTGTGTTCACCTAGCAGTAAATAGGTATCCAGGAGTTACTAATTAAGCTAGCTACTTGGGGCATGGTGAGTGAGTGAGGGTTAGTTAGTCACTAGTTGGACCTTGTGGGGTGGTGGGTGTTGGAGACCACTATAAGACTAACATGTATAAAGTGCCTGTCTGCCTGTCCCCCGACTCAATGATGTTACATGTATTGACTAAATGAAGCCTAAGAGAGCATAGCCAAGGCCTAAGATGAGTTATTTGTCAGCAGCAGCAGCAACTTGTGCGAGATCAGTGGCAGCGGCGGCATCCCATCCTTTTCTATTTTGGAGAAACAGTAGTAGTAGTAGTAGTAGAATTAGTAGTAGTCCATTTGTTGTTGGTTAATTTGACTAAATAGTTGCAATAAGTGCTATCATTAATGGAGAATTGGCTGCTATGTGTGAGTATCCTCCGCCTACCTGCCCGCCCGCTGCAGTTACCATTATCTTGTCTCACTCACTCACATGTGAATTAGTTACTACTTGTATACAATAGCAACGGCTATAATACCTACCTATCACCTTGAGAACACGGCGTCTCGTCCCATACATCAGTTAGGTTAAGCACCGTTGACTTTGGTTAGTACTTGGATGGGTGTCCTGCCTGGGAACACCAACTGCTGCTGATGGTATACATATTTGGGCATTCTCCGTGGGTCAATGTGTGTGTGTGTGTACAAGAATGTCGCACATGGAAATGTGTACATGCCATTTTAATAATAGTTTACCATCCATGAAGAAAACGTCTACCTATTTCACATTCCATTGTCTCTCTCTGCCGGCCGGCCTACCTACCTGCTAAAACTGTCCACTCAATATGCTGTTGAATATCTATCTCCAGTGATCACTTACCCTTAATTTCTACATTATTAACCAAATGATCTCATTAACAAATCTCTACACAAATGAACCACCTACCTTCCTGCTAACATCAATCACAACAACTAATACACTCAACTCAGTCCCAAACACTTTTCTTATTCCTTCCTCAACACCTCGCCCTATATAACCTATCTTACAAAATTAAATTTAAATACCTAACTGCCAACTCATCCCCCATCCCTTCCCTTCCCCCCCCCCAACCACACTTCCCTCTGTAGCTCTTCCGGACCCCTCCATACCCCAATGACCCCTCCCAAACCAAAACTCCCCACCCCATACAATAGAGACCGCCGTACCCCTACCCCTCATACCACCCCCACAATTACCCCACAATCCCCCTCCCCTGCCCAACACAGAAAATTGCGGCCACAACGCTATATTTAACCAGCCAAAACTTTCGTTCCTTCGCCCATGTACTATTTATTCTTGAAATAAAACAAGGAAAAACACAAACTGGATTTTCCTTTCGTAGTAAAACATATATTTTACAGAACGAGGCCTAAAATATCACATATTAGATATTGGGTTACTTGTTTACCATTCACAAACTCTTTTGGAAACACCACACTAATTATTAATTAATACATACTTTTAAACACACACACACACACATGTCAGTTAGCCTAAATACTCCAACATTCATTCATAAAACCGCCTGTCAGATCTGCAACCTCATCAAACAAAGCTGTCAGGTATTTCTAACTGACAACACAAGATAAAACTTCACATATCAATCATTGCAACTGTTGATCAAAAGATACTAACTAACCTTGCTATGAGATATAAATACAAGTGAAAAATTTGATCCTGAAGGCAACTCCAGCGTGGCCTAGTCAAATAGAACATATTCTTAATCTGGATAGACCTGCGTTCGAGCCTGTTGGAACGGTTGCAAGTACAGGGCACAGATTTCTCTGTGTGTCCCCTCATGTAGGAGCATCAGTTTCGATAGACTCTCTGGATAGCCGAAGAGTGATTGACTGACCCCTTAGAATGAGGGGAAGGGTTGAAGTCCAGGGGCCCACGTACGGATACCTGGATCCACTGACCTCTGGCAGGTCTTTCAATCCACCTGGATTTCAGGTGGGGAGAAGGGAGGCAATTTGGGTCGACACAAATAGCTTCCTGGACCCAAAACCGCATGAGTACATAGACACGCACACAGACACTCATGGACTCTGACACGAACCAAAGGTTCGTGTCAGATAATAAGAAGCGAGGATAGGTTGGTTAGGCTAGGTTGGTTAGGTTAGGTTGGTTAGGTTGGTTGGTAAGGTTGGTTAGGTTGGTTGGTTGGTTAGGTTAGGTTGGTTGGTTAGGTTGGTTGGTTAGGTTAGGTTGGTTGGTTAGGTAGGTTGGTTAGGTTAATTGATTAGGATGGTTAGGTTGGTTGGTTAGGCTAGTTGGTTGGTTAGGTTGGTTAGTTAGACTGGTTGGTTAGGTTAGGTTGGTTAGTTTGGTTGGTTAGGTTTGTTGGTTAGGTTTGTTAGTTAGGTTAGATTGCTTAGGTTGGTTGATTAGGTTGGTTGATTTGGTTGGTTGATTTTGTTGGTTGGTTAGGTTAGGTAGCTTAGGTTGGTTGACTAGGTTGGTACTTTGGTTGGTTAGGTTGGTTGGTTAGGTGGGTTAGGTTAGGTGGGTGGTTTGGTTAGGTTGGTTGGTTAGGTGGGATAATTAGGTTATGTTGGTTGGTTAGGTTAGGTTGCTTACGTTGGTTGATTAGGTTGGTTAGGTTGGTTGGTAAGGTTGGTTAGGATGGTTAGAATTGGAATTAGGTTAGAATTTGAGGTTATAATTTTAGGTTAGAACAAACATAAATATGGTTTAATAAGCAATTTAGATAATATGTATGCTTAGGTTGGTTAAGTTGGGTTGGTTAGGGTATGTTGGTAAGGTAAAGTTCAGGTTGGTTATTTTGTGGTTGACTGTGTAAGGTAATATTTGTATTATTCCACTGACTGATATATATATATATATATATATATATATATATATATATATATATATATATATATATATATATATATATATATATATAAATATATATATATATATATATATATATATATATATATATATATATATATATATATATATATATATATATATATATATATATTTCGGTTAGGTTAGGTTGGTTTAGGCTAGGAAATAGGCTACGTTTGTAAAAATAGCAATAGGTAAAAAAAATAAAAAAAAATGAATAGAGGATATATAAATTATAATTTATTTAAAAACAATAAAAATATGAAGAGAAGAAAATAGCTTTAATTTTAGGTAACGTTTCTTATCACCGAATGCCTCTGTTTACCTAGCAGTAAATAGGTATCCAGGAGTTGGTTAGGTTAGGTTAGTTTTGGCTAGGAAATAAGCTAGGTTTGGAGGGTTAGGTTAGGTTATTTTTGGCTAGGAAATAGGCTAGGTTTGTAGAAATAGGGCAGTAATTGTAAGTAGCGTTTCCTATCACCGAATGCCTTTATTCACCTAGCAGTAAATAGGTATCCAGAAGTTAGTTAGTTAGGTTAGTTTAGATAAGGTTAGGTTAGGTTAAATTAGGTTAGGTTAGGTTAGATTAGGTTAGGTTAGTTATTGCTGGGAAATAGGCTAGGTTTGTAGAAATAAAAATAGGGCTGTAACTGTTGGTAGCAATTCTTATCACCGAATGCCTCTGTTCACCTAGCAGTAAATAAGTATGTAGGAGTTAGTTAGGATAGGGTAGGTTAGGTTAGATTAGGTTAGATTTGTTTTGGCTAGGAAATAGGCTAGGTTTGTAGAAATAGAAAAAGGGCTGTAATTGTTGGTAACGTTTCCTATCACCGAATGCCTCTGTTCACCTAGCAGTAAGTAAGTATCCAGGAGTTAGTTAGGTTAGATTAGGTTAGATTAGTTTAGGCTAGGAAATAGGCCAGGTTTGTAGAAATTGAAATAGGGCTGTAATTGTTGGTAGCGTTTCCTATCACCGAGTGCCTCTGTTCACCAAGCAGTAAGTAAGTATCCAGGAGTTAGTTAGTTTAGGTTAGGTTAGATTAGGTTACGTTAGTTTTGGCTAAGAAATAGGTTAGGTTTGTAGAAAAAGAAATAGGGCTTTAATTGTTGGTAGCGTTTCCTATCACCGAATTCCTCTGTTCACCTAGCAGTAAATAGGTATCCAGGAGTTAGTTAGGTTAGGTTAGGTTAGATTAGGTTAGGTTGGTTTAGGCCTAGGTTTGTAGAAATAGGGCTGTAATTGTTGGTAGTGTTTCCTATGACCGAATGCCTCTGTTCACCTAGCAGTAAATAGGTATCCAGGAGTTAGTTAGGGTAGGTTAGATTGGGTTAGGTTAGTTAAATCTAGGAAATAGGCTAGGTTTGTAGAAATAAAAAAAGGGTTCTAATTGTTGGTAGAGTTTCCTATCACCGATTGCCTCTGTTTACCTAGCAGTTAATAGGTATCCAAGAGTTAGTTAGGTTAGGTTAGGTTAGATTAGCTTAGGTTAGGTTAGATTAGGTTAGATTAGGTTAGGTTAGATTAAATTAGGTTAGTTTAGGCTAGGTTTGTAGAAATGAGGCTGTAATTGTTGGTAGCGTTTCCTATCACCGAATGCCTGTGTTCACCTAGCAGTAAATAGGTATCCAGGAGTTACTAATTAAGCTAGCTACTTGGGGCATGGTGAGTGAGTGAGGGTTAGTTAGTCACTAGTTGGACCTTGTGGGGTGGTGGGTGTTGGAGACCACTATAAGACTAACATGTATAAAGTGCCTGTCTGCCTGTCCCCCGACTCAATGATGTTACATGTATTGACTAAATGAAGCCTAAGAGAGCATAGCCAAGGCCTAAGATGAGTTATTTGTCAGCAGCAGCAGCAACTTGTGCGAGATCAGTGGCAGCGGCGGCATCCCATCCTTTTCTATTTTGGAGAAACAGTAGTAGTAGTAGTAGTAGAATTAGTAGTAGTCCATTTGTTGTTGGTTAATTTGACTAAATAGTTGCAATAAGTGCTATCATTAATGGAGAATTGGCTGCTATGTGTGAGTATCCTCCGCCTACCTGCCCGCCCGCTGCAGTTACCATTATCTTGTCTCACTCACTCACATGTGATTAGTTACTACTTGTATACAATAGCAACGGCTATAATACCTACCTATCACCTTGAGAACACGGCGTCTCGTCCCATACATCAGTTAGGTTAAGCACCGTTGACTTTGGTTAGTACTTGGATGGGTGTCCTGCCTGGGAACACCAACT
>NC_091200.1:398881-441780 GCF_040958095.1 Procambarus clarkii
CCTAATTCGATGATATTTTGTTTATATCACATGAAGGAAAAGGAGATGATACACGTTAAAATATTGCTAAATTCAATGATTTTTCGTACGAATCAAAATGCAAGAAAACTTGCTTAAAATGCAATATTATGCGAAATTCTGAGATTTGAAGGCCAAATCACATATCGTGATACTACATGAAATAGTATCGAAATATTGGTAAAAATGAATATATTTACGTAATATCAAACTACATGAAAAACGTGAAAAAAGTCACTATATAACCATATTTGAGGATTTTAACTTCAAATCATAGAGCGAGGTTTCGTATTATTTAGTTCCAAGAAAAGACATATGACAATGTTGTTTCCAATACAAATGATAAAAAACAATGTGTTTTCATTAGAATTAACTATAATGTTCTTGATTTTCCGTTTATATTAACGAGGGAAGATGTACACGTAAAACCGCTCTAATCCGGCTGAAACGTCGATATATGCAATAAAAACCGAACTTCTCCCCTTTTCAATATCTTACTCAGTATTTTAACGAGAAACAAATAGATGATAGAAAATGAAGTATTTAGGGTTATTATCTAATCAATAATATTATCTTATCATAATATCAAATTATGTGTTTGCATCATTTTTATCGTATATATGAATTAAAACCCATGGACTGAAAATTCACAAAAACGTGGAAAACGGCAAAATATTGTCTAATTCGATGATATTTTGTTTAAATCACATGAAGGAAAAGGAGATGATAAACGTCAAAATAGTACTATATTCGATGATTTTTCGTACGAAACAAAATGCAAGAAAACTTGCTTAAAATGCAATATTATGCGAAATTCTGAGATTTGAAGGCCAAATCACATATCGTGATACTACATGAAATAGTATCGAAATACTGGTAAAAATGAATATATTTACGTAATATCAAACTACATGAAAAACGTAAAAAAAGTCACTATATAACCATATTTGAAGATTTTAACTTCAAATCATAGAGCGAGGTTTCGTATTATTTAGATCCAAGAAAAGACATATGACAATGTTGTTTCCAATACAAATGATAAAAAACAATGTGTTTTCATTAGAATTAACTATAATGTTCTTGATTTTCCGTTTATATTAACGATGGAAGATGTACACGTAAAACCGCTCTAATCCGGCTGAAACGTCGATATATGCAATAAAAACCGAACTTCTCCCCTTTTCAATATCTTACTCAGTATTTTAACGAGAAACAAATAGATGATTGAAAATTAAGTATTTAAGGTTATTATCAAATCAATTATGTGTTTGCATCATTTTTATCGTATATATATATGAATTAATACCCATGGACGGAAAATTCACAAAAACGTGGAAAATGGCAAAATATTGCCTAATTCGATGATATTTTGTTTAAATCACATGAAAGCAAAAGGGGATGATAAACGTCAAAATATTGCTAAATTCGATGATTTTCCGTACGAAACAAAATGCAAGAAAACTTGCTTAAAATGCAATATTATGCGAAATTCTGAGATTTGAAGGCCAAATCACATATCGTGATACTACATGAAATAGTATCGAAATATTGGTAAAAATGAATATATTTACGTAATATCAAACTACATGAAAAACGTGAAAAAAGTCACTATATAACCATATTTGAAGATTTTAACTTCAAATCATAGAGCGAGGTTTCGTATTATTTAGTTCCTAGAAAAGACATATGGCAATGTTGTTTCCAATACAAATGATAAAAAACAATGTGTTTTCATTAGAATTAACTATAATGTTCTTGATTTTCCGTTTATATTAACGATGGAAGATGTACACGTAAAACCGCTCTAATCCGGCTGGAACGTCGATATATGCAATAAAAACCGAATTTTTCCCCTTTTCAATATCTTACTCTGTATTTTAACGAGAAACAAATAGATGATTGAAAATGAAGTATTTAAGGTTATTATCTAATCAATTATGTGTTTGCATCATTTTTATCGTATATATATATGAATTAATACCCATGGACGGAAAATTCACAAAAACGTGGAAAACGGCAAAATATTGCCTAATTCGATGATATTTTGTTTATATCACATGAAGGAAAAGGAGATGATACACGTTAAAATATTGCTAAATTCAATGATTTTTCGTACGAATCAAAATGCAAGAAAACTTGCTTAAAATGCAATATTATGCGAAATTCTGAGATTTGAAGGCCAAATCACATATCGTGATACTACATGAAATAGTATCGAAATATTGGTAAAAATGAATATATTTACGTAATATCAAACTACATGAAAAACGTGAAAAAAGTCACTATATAACCATATTTGAGGATTTTAACTTCAAATCATAGAGCGAGGTTTCGTATTATTTAGTTCCAAGAAAAGACATATGACAATGTTGTTTCCAATACAAATGATAAAAAACAATGTGTTTTCATTAGAATTAACTATAATGTTCTTGATTTTCCGTTTATATTAACGAGGGAAGATGTACACGTAAAACCGCTCTAATCCGGCTAAAACGTCGATATATACAATAAAAACCGAACCTCTCCCCTTTTCAATATCTTACTCAGTATTTTAACGAGAAACAAATAGATGATTGAAAATGAAGTATTTATGGTTATTATCTAATCAATTATGTGTTTGCAACATTTTTATCGTATACATATGAATTAATACCCATGGACTGAAAATTCACAAAAACGTGGAAAACGGCAAAATATTGCCTAATTCGATGATATTTTGTTTAAATCACATGAAAGGAAAAGGGGATGATAAACGTCAAAATATTGCTAAATTCGATGATTTTCCGTACGAAACAAAATGCAAGAAAACTTGCTTAAAATGCAATATTATGCGAAATTCTGAGATTTCAAAGCCAAATCACATATCGTGATACTACATGAAATAGTATCGAAATATTGGTAAAAATGAATATATTTACGTAATATCAAACTACATGAAAAACGTGAAAAAAGTCACTATATAACCATATTTGAAGATTTTAACTTCAAATCATAGAGCGAGGTTTCGTATTATTTAGTTCCTAGAAAAGACATATGACAATGTTGTTTCCAATACAAATGATAAAAAACAATGTGTTTTCATTAGAATTAACTATAATGTTCTTGATTTTCCGTTTATATTAACGAGGGAAGATGTACACGTAAAACCGCTCTAATCCGGCTGGAACGTCGATATATGCAATAAAAACCGAATTTCTCCCCTTTTCAATATCTTACTCAGTATTTTAACGAGAAACAAATAGATGATTGAAAATGAAGTATTTAAGGTTATTATCTAATCAATTATGTGTTTGCATCATTTTTATCGTATATATATATGAATTAATACCCATGGACGGAAAATTCACAAAAACGTGGAAAACGGCAAAATATTGCCTAATTCGATGATATTTTGTTTATATCACATGAAGGAAAAGGAGATGATACACGTTAAAATATTGCTAAATTCAATGATTTTTCGTACGAATCAAAATGCAAGAAAACTTGCTTAAAATGCAATATTATGCGAAATTCTGAGATTTGAAGGCCAAATCACATATCGTGATACTACATGAAATAGTATCGAAATATTGGTAAAAATGAATATATTTACGTAATATCAAACTACATGAAAAACGTGAAAAAAGTCACTATATAACCATATTTGAGGATTTTAACTTCAAATCATAGAGCGAGGTTTCGTATTATTTAGTTCCAAGAAAAGACATATGACAATGTTGTTTCCAATACAAATGATAAAAAACAATGTGTTTTCATTAGAATTAACTATAATGTTCTTGATTTTCCGTTTATATTAACGAGGGAAGATGTACACGTAAAACCGCTCTAATCCGGCTGAAACGTCGATATATGCAATAATTACCGAACTTCTCCCCTTTTCAATATCTTACTCAGTATTTTAACGAGAAACAAATAGATGATAGAAAATGAAGTATTTAGGGTTATTATCTAATCAATAATATTATCTTATCATAATATCAAATTATGTGTTTGCATCATTTTTATCGTATATATATGAATTAAAACCCATGGACTGAAAATTCACAAAAACGTGGAAAACGGCAAAATATTGTCTAATTCAATGTTGACAATATTTTGTTTAAATCACATGAAGGAAAAGGAGATGATAAACGTCAAAATATTACTATATTCGATGATTTTTCGTACGAAACAAAATGCAAGAAAACTTGCTTAAAATGCAATATTATGCGAAATTCTGAGATTTGAAGGCCAAATCACATATCGTGATACTACATGAAATAGTATCGAAATACTGGTAAAAATGAATATATTTACGTAATATCAAACTACATGAAAAACGTAAAAAAAGTCACTATATAACCATATTTGAAGATTTTAACTTCAAATCATAGAGCGAGGTTTCGTATTATTTAGATCCAAGAAAAGACATATGACAATGTTGTTTCTAATACAAATGATAAAAAGCAATGTGTTTTCATAAGAATTAACTATAATGTTCTTGATTTTCCGTTTATATTAACGAGGGAAGATGTACACGTAAAACCGCTCTAATCCGGCTGAAACGTCGATATATGCAATAAAAACCGAACTTCTCCCCTTTTCAATATCTTACTCAGTATTTTAACGAGAAACAAATAGATGATAGAAAATTAAGTATTTAGGGTTATTATCTAATCAATAATATTATCTTATCATAATATCAAATTATGTGTTTGCATCATTTTTATCGTATATATATGAATTAAAACCCATGGACTGAAAATTCACAAAAACGTGGAAAACGGCAAAATATTGTCTAATTCGATGATATTTTGTTTAAATCACATGAAGGAAAAGGAGATGATAAACGTTAAAATATTGCTAAATTCGATGATTTTCCGTACGAAACAAAATGCAAGAAAACTTGCTTAAAATGCAATATTATGCGAAATTCTGAGATTTCAAGGCCAAATCACATATCGTGATACTACAAGAAATAGTATCGAAATATTGGTAAATTTGAATATATTTACGTAATATCAAACTACATGAAAAACGTGAAAAAAGTCACTATATAACCATATTTGAAGATTTTAACTTCAAATCATAGAGCGAGGTTTCGTATTATTTAGTTCCTAGAAAAGACATATGACAATGTTGTTTCCAATATAAATGATAAAAAACAATGTGTTTTCATTAGAATTAACTATAATGTTCTTGATTTTCCGTTTATATTAACGAGGGAAGATGTACACGTAAAACCGCTCTAATCCGGCTGGAACGTCGATATATGCAATAAAAACCGAATCTCTCCCCTTTTCAATATCTTACTCAGTATTTTAACGAGAAACAAATAGATGATTGAAAATGAAGTATTTAAGGTTATTATCTAATCAATTATGTGTTTGCATCATTTTTATCGTATATATATGAGTTAATACCCATGGACGGAAAATTCACAAAAACGTGGAAAACGGCAAAATATTGCCTAATTCGATGATATTTTGTTTAAATCACATGAAGGAAAAGGAGATGATAAACGTTAAAATATTGCTAAATTCAATGATTTTTCGTACGAATCAAAATGCAAGAAAACTTGCTTAAAATGCAATATTATGCGAAATTCTGAGATTTGAAGGCCAAATCACATATCGTGATACTACATGAAATAGTATCGAAATATTGGTAAAAATGAATATATTTACGTAATATCAAACTACATGAAAAACGTGAAAAAAGTCACTATATAACCATATTTGAGGATTTTAACTTCAAATCATAGAGCGAGGTTTCGTATTATTTAGTTCCAAGAAAAGACATATGACAATGTTGTTTCCAATACAAATGATAAAAAACAATGTGTTTTCATTAGAATGAACTATAATGTTCTTGATTTTCCGTTTATATTAACGAGGGAAGATGTACACGTAAAACCGCTCTAATCCGGCTGAAACGTCGATATATGCAATAAAAACCGAACTTCTCCCCTTTTCAACAGCTTACTCAGTATTTTAACGAGAAACAAATAGATGATTGAAAATGAAGTATTTAAGGTTATTATCTAATCAATTATGTGTTTGCATCATTTTTATCGTATTCATATGAATTAATACCCATGGACTGAAAATTCACAAAAACGTGGAAAACGGCAAAATATTGCCTAATTCGATGATATTTTGTTTAAATCACATGAAAGGAAAAGGGGATGATAAACGTCAAAATATTGCTAAATTCGATGATTTTCCGTACGAAACAAAATGCAAGAAAACTTGCTTAAAATGCAATATTATGCGAAATTCTGAGATTTCAAGGCCAAATCACATATCGTGATACTACATGAAATAGTTTCGAAATATTGGTAAAAATGAATATATTTACGTAATATCAAATTACATGAAAAACGTGAAAAAAGTCACTATATAACCATATTTGAAGATTTTAACTTCAAATCATAGAGCGAGGTTTCGTATTATTTAGTTCCTAGAAAACACATATGACAATGTTGTTTCCAATACAAATGATAAAAAACAATGTGTTTTCATTAGAATTAACTATAATGTTCTTGATTTTCCGTTTATATTAACGAGTGAAGATGTACACGTAAAACCGCTCTAATCCGGCTGGAACGTCGATTTATGCAATAAAAACCGAACTTCTCCCCTTTTCAATATCTTACTCAGTATTTTAACGAGAAACAAATAGATGATTGAAAATGAAGTATTTAAGGTTATTATCTAATCAATTATGTGTTTGCATCATTTTTATCGTATATATATATGAATTAATACCCATGGACGGAAAATTCACAAAAACGTGGAAAACGGCAAAATATTGCCTAATTCGATGATATTTTGTTTAAATCACATGAAGGAAAAGGAGATGATAAACGTTAAAATATTGCTAAATTCAATGATTTTTCGTACGAATCAAAATGCAAGAAAACTTCCTTAAAATGCGATATTATGCGAAATTCTGAGATTTCAAGGCCAAATCACATATCGTGATACTACATGAAATAGTATCGAAATATTGGTAAAAATGAATATATTTACGTAATATCAAACTACATGAAAAACGTGAAAAAAGTCACTATATAACCATATTTGAGGATTTTAACTTCAAATCATAGAGCGAGGTTTCGTATTATTTAGTTCCTAGAAAAGACATATGACAATGTTGTTTCCAATACAAATGATAAAAAACAATGTGTTTTCATTAGAATTAACTATAATGTTCTTGATTTTCCGTTTATATTAACGAGGGAAGATGTACACGTAAAACCGCTCTAATCCGGCTGAAACGTCGATATATGCAATAAAAACCGAACTTCTCCCCTTTTCAACAGCTTACTCAGTATTTTAACGAGAAACAAATAGATGATTGAAAATGAAGTATTTAAGGTTATTATCTAATCAATTATGTGTTTGCATCATTTTTATCGTATACATATGAATTAATACCCATGGACGGAAAATTCACAAAAACGTGGAAAACGGCAAAATATTGCCTAATTCGATGATATTTTGTTTAAATCACATGAAAGGAAAAGGGGATGATAAACGTCAAAATATTGCTAAATTCGATGATTTTCCGTACGAAACAAAATGCAAGAAAACTTGCTTAAAATGCAATATTATGCGAAATTCTGAGATTTGAAGGCCAAATCACATATCGTGATACTACATGAAATAGTATCGAAATATTGGTAAAAATGAATATATTTACGTAATATCAAACTACATGAAAAACGTGAAAAAAGTCACTATAGCCATATTTGAAGATTTTAACTTCAAATCATAGAGCGAGGTTTCGTATTATTTAGTTCCTAGAAAAGACATATGACAATGTTGTTTCCAATACAAATGATAAAAAACAATGTGTTTTCATTAGAATTAACTATAATGTTCTTGATTTTCCGTTTATATTAACGAGGGAAGATGTACACGTAAAACCGCTCTAATCCGGCTGGAACGTCGATATATGCAATAAAAACCGAATTTCTCCCCTTTTCAATATCTTACTCAGTATTTTAACGAGAAACAAATAGATGATTGAAAATGAAGTATTTAGGGTTATTATCTAATCAATAATATTATCTTATCATAATATCAAATTATGTGTCTGCATCATTTTTATCGTATATATATGAATTAAAACCCATGGACTGAAAATTCACAAAAACGTGGAAAACGGCAAAATATTGTCTAATTCGATGATATTTTGTTTAAATCACATGAAGGAAAAGGAGATGATAAACGTCAAAATATTACTATATTCGATGATTTTCCGTACGAAACAAAATGCAAGAAAACTTGCTTAAAATGCAATATTATGCGAAATTCTGAGATTTCAAGGCCAAATCACATATCGTGATACTTCATGAAATAGTATCGAAATATTGGTAAAAATGAATATATTTACGTAATATCAAACTACATGAAAAACGTGAAAAAAGTCACTATATAACCATATTTGAAGATTTTAACTTCAAATGATAGAGCGAGGTTTCGTATTATTTAGTTCCTAGAAAAGACATATGACAATGTTGTTTCCAATACAAATGATAAAAAACAATGTGTTTTCATTAGAATTAACTATAATGTTCTTGATTTTCCGTTTATATTAACGAGGGAAGATGTACACGTAAAACCGCTCTAATCCGGCTGACACGTCGATATATGCAATAAAAACCGAACTTCTCCCCTTTTCAATATCTTACTCAGTATTTTAACGAGAAACAAATAGATGATTGAAAATGAAGTATTTAAGGTTATTATCTAATCAATTATGTGTTTGCATCATTTTTATCGTATATATATGAATTAATACCCATGGACTGAAAATTCACAAAAACGTGGAAAACGACAAAATATTGCCTAATTCGATGATATTTTGTTTAAATCACATGAAGGAAAAGGGGATGATAAACGTTAAAATATTGCTAAATTCGATGATTTTCCGTACGAAACAAAATGCAAGAAAACTTGCTTAAAATGCAATATTATGCGAAATTCTGAGATTTCAAGGCCAAATCACATATCGTGATACTACATGAAATAGTATCGAAATATTGGTAAATTTGAATATATTTACGTAATATCAAACTACATGAAAAACGTGAAAAAAGTCACTATATAACCATATTTGAAGATTTTAACTTCAAATCATAGAGCGAGGTTTCGTATTATTTAGTTCCTAGAAAAGACATATGACAATGTTGTTTCCAATACAAATGATAAAAAACAATGTGTTTTCATTAGAATTAACTATAATGTTCTTGATTTTCCGTTTATATTAACGAGGGAAGATGTACACGTAAAACCGCTCTAATCCGGCTGGAACGTCGATATATGCAATAAAAACCGAATCTCTCCCCTTTTCAATATCTTACTCAGTATTTTAACGAGAAACAAATAGATGATTGAAAATGAAGTATTTAAGGTTATTATCTAATCAATTATGTGTTTGCATCATTTTTATCGTATATATATATGAGTTAATACCCATGGACGGAAAATTCACAAAAACGTGGAAAACGGCAAAATATTGCCTAATTCGATGATATTTTGTTTAAATCACATGAAGGAAAAGGAGATGATAAACGTTAAAATATTGCTAAATTCAATGATTTTTCGTACGAATCAAAATGCAAGAAAACTTGCTTAAAATGCAATATTATGCGAAATTCTGAGATTTGAAGGCCAAATCACATATCGTGATACTACATGAAATAGTATCGAAATATTGGTAAAAATGAATATATTTACGTAATATCAAACTACATGAAAAACGTGAAAAAAGTCACTATATAACCATATTTGAGGATTTTACCTTAAAATCATAGAGCGAGGTTTCGTATTATTTTGTTCCAAGAAAAGACATATGACAATGTTGTTTCCAATACAAATGATAAAAAACAATGTGTTTTCATTAGAATGAACTATAATGTTCTTGATTTTCCGTTTATATTAACGAGGGAAGATGTACACGTAAAACCGCTCTAATCCGGCTGAAACGTCGATATATGCAATAAAAACCGAACTTCTCCCCTTTTCAACAGCTTACTCAGTATTTTAACGAGAAACAAATAGATGATTGAAAATGAAGTATTTAAGGTTATTATCTAATCAATTATGTGTTTGCATCATTTTTATCGTATTCATATGAATTAATACCCATGGACTGAAAATTCACAACAAAGTGGAAAACGGCAAAATATTGCCTAATTCGATGATATTTTGTTTAAATCACATGAAAGGAAAAGGGGATGATAAACGTCAAAATATTGCTAAATTCGATGATTTTCCGTACGAAACAAAATGCAAGAAAACTTGCTTAAAATGCAATATTATGCGAAATTCTGAGATTTCAAGGCCAAATCACATATCGTGATACTATATGAAATAGTTTCGAAATATTGGTAAAAATGAATATATTTACGTAATATCAAACTACATGAAAAACGTGAAAAAAGTCACTATATAACCATATTTGAAGATTTTAACTTCAAATCATAGAGCGAGGTTTCGTATTATTTAGTTTCTAGAAAAGACATATGACAATGTTGTTTCCAATACAAATGATAAAAAACAATGTGTTTTCATTAGAATTAACTATAATGTTCTTGATTTTCCGTTTATATTAACGAGGGAAGATGTACACGTAAAACCGCTCTAATCCGGCTGGAACGTCGATATATGCAATAAAAACCGAATCTCTCCCCTTTTCAATATCTTACTCAGTATTTTAACGAGAAACAAATAGATGATTGAAAATGAAGTATTTAAGGTTATTATCTAATCAATTATGTGTTTGCATCATTTTTATCGTATATATATATGAGTTAATACCCATGGACGGAAAATTCACAAAAACGTGGAAAACGGCAAAATATTGCCTAATTCGATGATATTTTGTTTAAATCACATGAAGGAAAAGGAGATGATAAACGTTAAAATATTGCTAAATTCAATGATTTTTCGTACGAATCAAAATGCAAGAAAACTTGCTTAAAATGCAATATTATGCGAAATTCTGAGATTTGAAGGCCAAATCACATATCGTGATACTACATGAAATAGTATCGAAATATTGGTGAAAATGAATATATTTACGTAATGTCAAACTACATGAAAAACGTGAAAAAAGTCACTATATAACCATATTTGAGGATTTTAACTTCAAATCATAGAGCGAGGTTTCGTATTATTTTGTTCCAAGAAAAGACATATGACAATGTTGTTTCCAATACAAATGATAAAAAACAATGTGTTTTCATTAGAATGAACTATAATGTTCTTGATTTTCCGTTTATATTAACGAGGGAAGATGTACACGTAAAACCGCTCTAATCCGGCTGAAACGTCGATATATGCAATAAAAACCGAACTTCTCCCCTTTTCAACAGCTTACTCAGTATTTTAACGAGAAACAAATAGATGATTGAAAATGAAGTATTTAAGGTTATTATCTAATCAATTATGTGTTTGCATCATTTTTATCGTATTCATATGAATTAATACCCATGGACTGAAAATTCACAACAAAGTGGAAAACGGCAAAATATTGCCTAATTCGATGATATTTTGTTTAAATCACATGAAAGGAAAAGGGGATGATAAACGTCAAAATATTGCTAAATTCGATGATTTTCCGTACGAAACAAAATGCAAGAAAACTTGCTTAAAATGCAATATTATGCGAAATTCTGAGATTTCAAGGCCAAATCACATATCGTGATACTATATGAAATAGTATCGAAATATTGGTAAAAATGAATATATTTACGTAATATCAAACTACATGAAAAACGTGAAAAAAGTCACTATATAACCATATTTGAAGATTTTAACTTCAAATCATAGAGCGAGGTTTCGTATTATTTAGTTCCTAGAAAAGACATATGACAATGTTGTTTCCAATACAAATGATAAAAAACAATGTGTTTTCATTAGAATTAACTATAATGTTCTTGATTTTCCGTTTATATTAACGAGTGAAGATGTACACGTAAAACCGCTCTAATCCGGCTGGAACGTCGATTTATGCACTAAAAACCGAATTTCTCCCCTTTTCAATATCTTACTAAGTATTTTAACGAGAAACAAATAGATGATTGAAAATGAAGTATTTAAGGTTATTATCTAATAAATTATGTGTTTGCATCATTTTTATCGTATATATATGAATTAATACCCATGGACGGAAAATTCACAAAAACGTGGAAAACGGCAAAATATTGCCTAATTCGATGATATTTTGTTTAAATCACATGAAGGAAAAGGAGATGATAAACGTTAAAATATTGCTAAATTCAATGATTTTTCGTACGAATCAAAATGCAAGAAATCTTGCTTAAAATGCAATATTATGCGAAATTCTGAGATTTCAAGGCCAAATCACATATCGTGATACTACATGAAATAGTATCGAAATATTGGTAAAAATGAATATATTTACGTAATATCAAACTACATGAAAAACGTGAAAAAAGTCACTATAACCATATTTGAGGATTTTAACTTCAAATCATAGAGCGAGGTTTCGTATTATTTAGTTCCTAGAAAAGACATATGACAATGTTGTTTCCAATACAAATGATAAAAAACAATGTGTTTTCATTAGAATTAACTATAATGTTCTTGATTTTCCGTTTATATTAACGAGGATAAGATGTACACGTAAAACCGCTCTAATCCGGCTGGAACGTCGATATATGCAATAAAAACCGAATTTCTCCCCTTTTCAATATCTTACTCAGTATTTTAACGAGAAACAAATAGATGATTGAAAATGAAGTATTTAAGGTTATTATCTAATCAATTATGTGTTTGCATCATTTTTATCGTATATATATATGAATTAATACCCATGGACGGAAAATTCACAAAAACGTGGAAAACGGCAAAATATTGCCTAATTCGATGATATTTTGTTTAAATCACATGAAGGAAAAGGAGATGATAAACGTTAAAATATTGCTAAATTCAATGATTTTTCGTACGAATCAAAATGCAAGAAAACTTGCTTAAAATGTAATATTATGCGAAATTCTGAGATTTGAAGGCCAAATCACATATCGTGATACTACATGAAATAGTATCGAAATATTGGTAAAAATGAATATATTTACGTAATATCAAACTACATGAAAAACGTGAAAAAAGTCACTATAACCATATTTGAGGATTTTAACTTCAAATCATAGAGCGAGGTTTCGTATTATTTAGTTCCTAAAAAAGACATATGACAATGTTGTTTCCAATACAAATGATAAAAAACAATGTGTTTTCATTAGAATTAACTATAATGTTCTTGATTTTCCGTTTATATTAACGAGGGAAGATGTACACGTAAAACCGCTCTAATCCGGCTGAAACGTCGATATATGCAATAAAAACCGAACTTCTCCCCTTTTCAATATCTTACTCAGTATTTTAACGAGAAACAAATAGATGATAGAAAATGAAGTATTTAGGGTTATTATCTAATCAATAATATTATCTTATCATAATATCAAATTATGTGTTTGCATCATTTTTATCGTATATATATGAATTAAAACCCATGGACTGAAAATTCACAAAAACGTGGAAAACGGCAAAATATTGTCTAATTCGATGATATTTTGTTTAAATCACATGAAGGAAAAGGAGATGATAAACGTCAAAATATTACTATATTCGATGATTTTCCGTACGAAACAAAATGCAAGAAAACTTGCTTAAAATGCAATATTATGCGAAATTCTGAGATTTCAAGGCCAAATCACATATCGTGATACTTCATGAAATAGTATCGAAATATTGGTAAAAATGAATATATTTACGTAATATCAAACTACATGAAAAACGTGAAAAAAGTCACTATATAACCATATTTGAAGATTTTAACTTCAAATGATAGAGCGAGGTTTCGTATTATTTAGTTCCTAGAAAAGACATATGACAATGTTGTTTCCAATACAAATGATAAAAAACAATGTGTTTTCATTAGAATTAACTATAATGTTCTTGATTTTCCGTTTATATTAACGAGGGAAGATGTACACGTAAAACCGCTCTAATCCGGCTGACACGTCGATATATGCAATAAAAACCGAACTTCTCCCCTTTTCAATATCTTACTCAGTATTTTAACGAGAAACAAATAGATGATTGAAAATGAAGTATTTAAGGTTATTATCTAATCAATTATGTGTTTGCATCATTTTTATCGTATTCATATGAATTAATACCCATGGACTGAAAATTCACAACAAAGTGGAAAACGGCAAAATATTGCCTAATTCGATGATATTTTGTTTAAATCACATGAAAGGAAAAGGGGATGATAAACGTCAAAATATTGCTAAATTCGATGATTTTCCGTACGAAACAAAATGCAAGAAAACTTGCTTAAAATGCAATATTATGCGAAATTCTGAGATTTCAAGGCCAAATCACATGTATCGTGATACTATATGAAATAGTTTCGAAATATTGGTAAAAATGAATATATTTACGTAATATCAAACTACATGAAAAACGTGAAAAAAGTCACTATATAACCATATTTGAAGATTTTAACTTCAAATCATAGAGCGAGGTTTCGTATTATTTAGTTCCTAGAAAAGACATATGACAATGTTGTTTCCAATACAAATGATAAAAAACAATGTGTTTTCATTAGAATTAACTATAATGTTCTTGATTTTCCGTTTATATTAACGAGGGAAGATGTACACGTAAAACCGCTCTAATCCGGCTGGAACGTCGATATATGCAATAAAAACCGAATCTCTCCCCTTTTCAATATCTTACTCAGTATTTTAACGAGAAACAAATAGATGATTGAAAATGAAGTATTTAAGGTTATTATCTAATCAATTATGTGTTTGCATCATTTTTATCGTATATATATATGAGTTAATACCCATGGACGGAAAATTCACAAAAACGTGGAAAACGGCAAAATATTGCCTAATTCGATGATATTTTGTTTAAATCACATGAAGGAAAAGGAGATGATAAACGTTAAAATATTGCTAAATTCAATGATTTTTCGTACGAATCAAAATGCAAGAAAACTTGCTTAAAATGCAATATTATGCGAAATTCTGAGATTTGAAGGCCAAATCACATATCGTGATACTACATGAAATAGTATCGAAATATTGGTAAAAATGAATATATTTACGTAATATCAAACTACATGAAAAACGTGAAAAAAGTCACTATATAACCATATTTGAGGATTTTAACTTCAAATCATAGAGCGAGGTTTCGTATTATTTTGTTCCAAGAAAAGACATATGACAATGTTGTTTCCAATACAAATGATAAAAAACAATGTGTTTTCATTAGAATGAACTATAATGTTCTTGATTTTCCGTTTATATTAACGAGGGAAGATGTACACGTAAAACCGCTCTAATCCGGCTGAAACGTCGATATATGCAATAAAAACCGAACTTCTCCCCTTTTCAACAGCTTACTCAGTATTTTAACGAGAAACAAATAGATGATTGAAAATGAAGTATTTAAGGTTATTATCTAATCAATTATGTGTTTGCATCATTTTTATCGTATTCATATGAATTAATACCCATGGACTGAAAATTCACAACAAAGTGGAAAACGGCAAAATATTGCCTAATTCGATGATATTTTGTTTAAATCACATGAAAGGAAAAGGGGATGATAAACGTCAAAATATTGCTAAATTCGATGATTTTCCGTACGAAACAAAATGCAAGAAAACTTGCTTAAAATGCAATATTATGCGAAATTCTGAGATTTCAAGGCCAAATCACATATCGTGATACTACATGAAATAGTATCGAAATATTGGTAAAAATGAATATATTTACGTAATATCAAACTACATGAAAAACGTGAAAAAAGTCACTATATAACCATATTTGAAGATTTTAACTTCAAATCATAGAGCGAGGTTTCGTATTATTTAGTTCCTAGAAAAGACATATGACAATGTTGTTTCCAATACAAATGATAAAAAACAATGTGTTTTCATTAGAATTAACTATAATGTTCTTGATTTTCCGTTTATATTAACGAGGGAAGATGTACACGTAAAACCGCTCTAATCCGGCTGGAACGTCGATATATGCAATAAAAACCGAACTTCTCCCCTTTTCAATATCTTACTCAGTATTTTAACGAGAAACAAATAGATGATTGAAAATGAAGTATTTAAGGTTATTATCTAATCAATTATGTGTTTGCATCATTTTTATCGTATATATATATGAATTAATACCCATGGACGGAAAATTCACAAAAACGTGGAAAACGGCAAAATATTGCCTAATTCGATGATATTTTGTTTAAATCACATGAAGGAAAAGGAGATGATAAACGTTAAAATATTGCTAAATTCAATGATTTTTCGTACGAATCAAAATGCAAGAAAACTTGCTTAAAATGCAATATTATGCGAAATTCTGAGATTTGAAGGCCAAATCACATATCGTGATACTACATGAAATAGTATCGAAATATTGGTAAAAATGAATATATTTACGTAATATCAAACTACATGAAAAACGTGAAAAAAGTCACTATATAACCATATTTGAGGATTTTAACTTCAAATCATAGAGCGAGGTTTCGTATTATTTAGTTCCAAGAAAAGACATATGACAATGTTGTTTCCAATACAAATGATAAAAAACAATGTGTTTTCATTAGAATTAACTATAATGTTCTTGATTTTCCGTTTATATTAACGAGGGAAGATGTACACGTAAAACCGCTCTAATCCGGCTGAAACGTCGATATATGCAATAAAAACCGAACTTCTCCCCTTTTCAATATCTTACTCAGTATTTTAACGAGAAACAAATAGATGATTGAAAATGAAGTATTTAAGGTTATTATCTAATCAATTATGTGTTTGCATCATTTTTATCGTATATATATATGAATTAATACCCATGGACTGAAAATTCACAAAAACGTGGAAAACGGCAAAATATTGCCTAATTCGATGATATTTTGTTTAAATCACATGAAGGAAAAGGAGATGATAAACGTCAAAATATTGCTAAATTCGATGATTTTCCGTACGAAACAAAATGCAAGAAAACTTGCTTAAAATGCAATATTATGCGAAATTCTGAGATTTCAAGGCCAAATCACATATCGTGATACTACATGAAATAGTATCGAAATATTGGTAAAAATGAATATATTTACGTAATATCAAACTACATGAAAAACGTGAAAAAAGTCACTATATAACCATATTTGAAGATTTTAACTTCAAATCATAGAGCGAGGTTTCGTATTATTTAGTTCCTAGAAAAGACATATGACAATGTTGTTTCCAATACAAATGATAAAAAACAATGTGTTTTCATTAGAATTAACTATAATGTTCTTGATTTTCCGTTTATATTAACGAGGGAAGATGTACACGTAAAACCGCTCTAATCCGGCTGGAAACGTCGATATATGCAATAAAAACCGAACTTCTCCCCTTTTCAATATCTTACTCAGTATTTTAACGAGAAACAAATAGATGATTGAAAATGAAGTATTTAAGGTTATTATCTAATCAATTATGTGTTTGCATCATTTTTATCGTATATATATATGAATTAATACCCATGGACGGAAAATTCACAAAAACGTGGAAAACGGCAAAATATTGCCTAATTCGATGATATTTTGTTTAAATCACATGAAGGAAAAGGAGATGATAAACGTTAAAATATTGCTAAATTCAATGATTTTTCGTACGAATCAAAATGCAAGAAAACTTGCTTAAAATGCAATATTATGCGAAATTCTGAGATTTCAAGGCCAAATCACATATCGTGATACTACATGAAATAGTATCGAAATATTGGTAAAAATGAATATATTTACGTAATATCAAACTACATGAAAAACGTGAAAAAAGTCACTATATAACCATATTTGAGGATTTTAACTTCAAATCATAGAGCGAGGTTTCGTATTATTTAGTTCCTAGAAAAGACATATGACAATGTTGTTTCCAATACAAATGATAAAAAACAATGTGTTTTCATTAGAATTAACTATAATGTTCTTGATTTTCCGTTTATATTAACGAGGAAGATGTACACGTAAAACCGCTCTAATCCGGCTGAAACGTCGATATATGCAATAAAAACCGAACTTCTCCCCTTTTCAATATCTTACTCAGTATTTTAACGAGAAACAAATAGATGATTGAAAATGAAGTATTTAAGGTTATTATCTAATCAATTATGTGTTTGCATCATTTTTATCGTATATATATATGAATTAATACCCATGGACGGAAAATTCACAAAAACGTGGAAAACGGCAAAATATTGCCTAATTCGATGATATTTTGTTTAAATCACATGAAGGAAAAGGAGATGATAAACGTTAAAATATTGCTAAATTCAATGATTTTTCGTACGAATCAAAATGCAAGAAAACTTGCTTAAAATGTAATATTATGCGAAATTCTGAGATTTGAAGGCCAAATCACATATCGTGATACTACATGAAATAGTATCGAAATATTGGTAAAAATGAATATATTTACGTAATATCAAACTACATGAAAAACGTGAAAAAAGTCACTATATAACCATATTTGAGGATTTTAACTTCAAATCATAGAGCGAGGTTTCGTATTATTTAGTTCCAAGAAAAGACATATGACAATGTTGTTTCCAATACAAATGATAAAAAACAATGTGTTTTCATTAGAATTAACTATAATGTTCTTGATTTTCCGTTTATATTAACGAGGGAAGATGTACACGTAAAACCGCTCTAATCCGGCTGAAACGTCGATATATGCAATAAAAACCGAACTTCTCCCCTTTTCAATATCTTACTCAGTATTTTAACGAGAAACAAATAGATGATTGAAAATGAAGTATTTAAGGTTATTATCTAATCAATTATGTGTTTGCATCATTTTTATCGTATATATATGAATTAATACCCATGGACTGAAAATTCACAAAAACGTGGAAAACGGCAAAATATTGCCTAATTCGATGATATTTTGTTTAAATCACATGAAGGAAAAGGAGATGATAAACGTCAAAATATTGCTAAATTCGATGATTTTCGTACGAAACAAAATGCAAGAAAACTTGCTTAAAATGCAATATTATGCGAAATTCTGAGATTTGAAGGCCAAATCACATATCGTGATACTACATGAAATAGTATCGAAATATTGGTAAAAATGAATATATTTACGTAATATCAAACTACATGAAAAACGTGAAAAAAGTCACTATATAACCATATTTGAGGATTTTAACTTCAAATCATAGAGCGAGGTTTCGTATTATTTAGTTCCTAGAAAAGACATATGACAATGTTGTTTCCAATACAAATGATAAAAAACAATGTGTTTTCATTAGAATTAACTATAATGTTCTTGATTTTCCGTTTATATTAACGAGGGAAGATGTACACGTAAAACCGCTCTAATCCGGCTGAAACGTCGATATATGCAATAAAAACCGAACTTCTCCCCTTTTCAATATCTTACTCAGTATTTTAACGAGAAACAAATAGATGATTGAAAATGAAGTATTTAAGGTTATTATCTAATCTATTATGTGTTTGCATCATTTTTATCGTATATATATGAATTAAAACCCATGGACTGAAAATTCACAAAAACGTGGAAAACGGCAAAATATTGCCTAATTCGATGATATTTTGTTTAAATCACATGAAGGAAAAGGAGATGATAAACGTTAAAATATTGCTAAATTCGATGATTTTTCGTACGAAACAAAATGCAAGAAAACTTGCTTAAAATGCAATATTATGCGAAATTCTGAGATTTGAAGGCCAAATCACATATCGTGATACTACATGAAATAGTATCGAAATATTGGTAAAAATGAATATATTTACGTAATATCAAACTACATGAAAAACGTGAAAAAAGTCACTATATAACCATATTTGAAGATTTTAACTTCAAATCATAGAGCGAGGTTTCGTATTATTTAGTTCCTAGAAAAGACATATGACAATGTTGTTTCCAATACAAATGATAAAAAACAATGTGTTTTCATTAGAATTAACTATAATGTTCTTGATTTTCCGTTTATATTAACGAGGGAAGATGTACACGTAAAACCGCTCTAATCCGGCTGAAACGTCGATATATGCAATAAAAACCGAACTTCTCCCCTTTTCAATATCTTACTCAGTATTTTAACGAGAAACAAATAGATGATTGAAAATGAAGTATTTAAGGTTATTATCTAATCAATTATGTGTTTGCATCATTTTTATCGTATATATATATGAATTAATACCCATGGACGGAAAATTCACAAAAACGTGGAAAACGGCAAAATATTGCCTAATTCGATGATATTTTGTTTAAATCACATGAAGGAAAAGGAGATGATAAACGTTAAAATATTGCTAAATTCAATGATTTTTCGTACGAATCAAAATGCAAGAAAACTTGCTTAAATGTAATATTATGCGAAATTCTGAGATTTGAAGGCCAAATCACATATCGTGATACTACATGAAATAGTATCGAAATATTGGTAAAAATGAATACATTTACGTAATATCAAACTACATGAAAAACGTGAAAAAAGTCACTATATAACCATATTTGAGGATTTTAACTTCAAATCATAGAGCGAGGTTTCGTATTATTTAGTTCCTAGAAAAGACATATGACAATGTTGTTTCCAATACAAATGATAAAAAACAATGTGTTTTCATTAGAATTAACTATAATGTTCTTGATTTTCCGTTTATATTAACGAGGGAAGATGTACACGTAAAACCGCTCTAATCCGGCTGAAACGTCGATATATGCAATAAAAACCGAACTTCTCCCCTTTTCAATATCTTACTCAGTATTTTAACGAGAAACAAATAGATGATTGAAAATGAAGTATTTAAGGTTATTATCTAATCAATTATGTGTTTGCATCATTTTTATCGTATATATATGAATTAATACCCATGGACGGAAAATTCACAAAAACGTGGAAAACGGCAAAATATTGCCTAATTCGATGATATTTTGTTTAAATCACATGAAGGAAAAGGAGATGATAAACGTTAAAATATTGCTAAATTCGATGATTTTCGTACGAAATCAAAATGCAAGAAAACTTGCTTAAAATGCAATATTATGCGAAATTCTGAGATTTCAAGGCCAAATCACATATCGTGATACTACATGAAATAGTATCGAAATATTGGTAAAATTGAATATATTTACGTAATATCAAACTACATGAAAAACGTGAAAAAAGTCACTATATAACCATATTTGAGGATTTTAACTTCAAATCATAGAGCGAGGTTTCGTATTATTTAGTTCCTAGAAAAGACATATGACAATGTTGTTTCCAATACAAATGATAAAAAACAATGTGTTTTCATTAGAATTAACTATAATGTTCTTGATTTTCCGTTTATATTAACGAGGGAAGATGTACACGTAAAACCGCTCTAATCCGGCTGAAACGTCGATATATGCAATAAAAACCGAACTTCTCCCCTTTTCAATATCTTACTCAGTATTTTAACGAGAAACAAATAGATGATTGAAAATGAAGTATTTAAGGTTATTATCTAATCAATTATGTGTTTGCATCATTTTTATCGTATATATATATGAATTAATACCCATGGACGGAAAATTCACAAAAACGTGGAAAACGGCAAAATATTGCCTAATTCGATGATATTTTGTTTAAATCACATGAAGGAAAAGGAGATGATAAACGTTAAAATATTGCTAAATTCAATGATTTTTCGTACGAATCAAAATGCAAGAAAACTTGCTTAAAATGCAATATTATGCGAAATTCTGAGATTTGAAGGCCAAATCACATATCGTGATACTACATGAAATAGTATCGAAATATTGGTAAAAATGAATATATTTACGTAATATCAAACTACATGAAAAACGTGAAAAAAGTCACTATATAACCATATTTGAGGATTTTAACTTCAAATCATAGAGCGAGGTTTCGTATTATTTAGTTCCAAGAAAAGACATATGACAATGTTGTTTCCAATACAAATGATAAAAAACAATGTGTTTTCATTAGAATTAACTATAATGTTCTTGATTTTCCGTTTATATTAACGAGGGAAGATGTACACGTAAAACCGCTCTAATCCGGCTGAAACGTCGATATATGCAATAAAAACCGAACTTCTCCCCTTTTCAATATCTTACTCAGTATTTTAACGAGAAACAAATAGATGATTGAAAATGAAGTATTTAAGGTTATTATCTAATCAATTATGTGTTTGCATCATTTTTATCGTATATATATGAATTAATACCCATGGACTGAAAATTCACAAAAACGTGGAAAACGGCAAAATATTGCCTAATTCGATGATATTTTGTTTAAATCACATGAAGGAAAAGGAGATGATAAACGTCAAAATATTGCTAAATTCGATGATTTTCCGTACGAAACAAAATGCAAGAAAACTTGCTTAAAATGCAATATTATGCGAAATTCTGAGATTTCAAGGCCAAATCACATATCGTGATACTATCATGAAATAGTATCGAAATATTGGTAAAAATGAATATATTTACGTAATATCAAACTACATGAAAAACGTGAAAAAAGTCACTATATAACCATATTTGAGGATTTTAACTTCAAATCATAGAGCGAGGTTTCGTATTATTTAGTTCCTAGAAAAGACATATGACAATGTTGTTTCCAATACAAATGATAAAAAACAATGTGTTTTCATTAGAATTAACTATAATGTTCTTGATTTTCCGTTTATATTAACGAGGGAAGATGTACACGTAAAACCGCTCTAATCCGGCTGAAACGTCGATATATGCAATAAAAACCGAACTTCTCCCCTTTTCAATATCTTACTCAGTATTTTAACGAGAAACAAATAGATGATTGAAAATGAAGTATTTAAGGTTATTATCTAATCAATTATGTGTTTGCATCATTTTTATCGTATATATATGAATTAATACCCATGGACGGAAAATTCACAAAAACGTGGAAAACGGCAAAATATTGCCTAATTCGATGATATTTTGTTTAAATCACATGAAGGAAAAGGAGATGATAAACGTTAAAATATTGCTAAATTCGAATGATTTTTCGTACGAATCAAAATGCAAGAAAACTTGCTTAAAATGCAATATTATGCGAAATTCTGAGATTTCAAGGCCAAATCACATATCGTGATACTACATGAAATAGTATCGAAATATTGGTAAAAATGAATATATTTACGTAATATCAAACTACATGAAAAACGTGAAAAAAGTCACTATATAACCATATTTGAGGATTTTAACTTCAAATCATAGAGCGAGGTTTCGTATTATTTAGTTCCTAGAAAAGACATATGACAATGTTGTTTCCAATACAAATGATAAAAAACAATGTGTTTTCATTAGAATTAACTATAATGTTCTTGATTTTCCGTTTATATTAACGAGGGAAGATGTACACGTAAAACCGCTCTAATCCGGCTGGAACGTCGATATATGCAATAAAAACCGAATTCTCCCCTTTTCAATATCTTACTCAGTATTTTAACGAGAAACAAATAGATGATTGAAAATGAAGTATTTAAGGTTATTATCTAATCAATTATGTGTTTGCATCATTTTTATCGTATATATATATGAATTAATACCCATGGACGGAAAATTCACAAAAACGTGGAAAACGGCAAAATATTGCCTAATTCGATGATATTTTGTTTAAATCACATGAAGGAAAAGGAGATGATAAACGTCAAAATATTGCTAAATTCGATGATTTTTCCGTACGAAACAAAATGCAAGAAAACTTGCTTAAAATGCAATATTATGCGAAATTCTGAGATTTCAAGGCCAAATCACATATCGTGATACTACATGAAATAGTATCGAAATATTGGTAAAAATGAATATATTTACGTAATATCAAACTACATGAAAAACGTGAAAAAAGTCACTATATAACCATATTTGAAGATTTTAACTTCAAATCATAGAGCGAGGTTTCGTATTATTTAGTTCCTAGAAAAGACATATGACAATGTTGTTTCCAATACAAATGATAAAAAACAATGTGTTTTCATTAGAATTAACTATAATGTTCTTGATTTTCCGTTTATATTAACGAGGGAAGATGTACACGTAAAACCGCTCTAATCCGGCTGAAACGTCGATATATGCAATAAAAACCGAACTTCTCCCCTTTTCAATATCTTACTCAGTATTTTAACGAGAAACAAATAGATGATTGAAAATGAAGTATTTAAGGTTATTATCTAATCAATTATGTGTTTGCATCATTTTTATCGTATATCATATGAATTAATACCCATGGACTGAAAATTCACAAAAACGTGGAAAACGGCAAAATATTGCCTAATTCGATGATATTTTGTTTAAATCACATGAAGGAAAAGGAGATGATAAACGTTAAAATATTGCTAAATTCGATGATTTTCCGTACGAAACAAAATGCAAGAAAACTTGCTTAAAATGCAATATTATGCGAAATTCTGAGATTTGAAGGCCAAATCACATATCGTGATACTACATGAAATAGTATCGAAATATTGGTAAAAATGAATATATTTACGTAATATCAAACTACATGAAAAACGTGAAAAAAGTCACTATATAACCATATTTGAAGATTTTAACTTCAAATCATAGAGCGAGGTTTCGTATTATTTAGTTCCTAGAAAAGACATATGACAATGTTGTTTCCAATACAAATGATAAAAAACAATGTGTTTTCATTAGAATTAACTATAATGTTCTTGATTTTCCGTTTATATTAACGAGGGAAGATGTACACGTAAAACCGCTCTAATCCGGCTGGAACGTCGATATATGCAATAAAAACCGAATTTCTCCCCTTTTCAATATCTTACTCAGTATTTTAACGAGAAACAAATAGATGATTGAAAATGAAGTATTTAAGGTTATTATCTAATCAATTATGTGTTTGCATCATTTTTATCGTATATATATATGAATTAATACCCATGGACTGAAAATTCACAAAAACGTGGAAAACGGCAAAATATTGCCTAATTCGATGATATTTTGTTTAAATCACATGAAGGAAAAGGAGATGATAAACGTTAAAATATTGCTAAATTCAATGATTTTTCGTACGAATCAAAATGCAAGAAAACTTGCTTAAAATGCAATATTATGCGAAATTCTGAGATTTGAAGGCCAAATCACATATCGTGATACTACATGAAATAGTATCGAAATATTGGTAAAAATGAATATATTTACGTAATATCAAACTACATGAAAAACGTGAAAAAATGTCACTATATAACCATATTTGAGGATTTTAACTTCAAATCATAGAGCGAGGTTTCGTATTATTTAGTTCCAAGAAAAGACATATGACAATGTTGTTTCCAATACAAATGATAAAAAACAATGTGTTTTCATTAGAATTAACTATAATGTTCTTGATTTTCCGTTTATATTAACGAGGGAAGATGTACACGTAAAACCGCTCTAATCCGGCTGAAACGTCGATATATGCAATAAAAACCGAACTTCTCCCCTTTTCAATATCTTACTCAGTATTTTAACGAGAAACAAATAGATGATTGAAAATGAAGTATTTAAGGTTATTATCTAATCAATTATGTGTTTGCATCATTTTTATCGTATATATATGAATTAATACCCATGGACTGAAAATTCACAAAAACGTGGAAAACGGCAAAATATTGCCTAATTCGATGATATTTTGTTTAAATCACATGAAGGAAAAGGAGATGATAAACGTTAAAATATTGCTAAATTCGATGATTTTTCCGTACGAAACAAAATGCAAGAAAACTTGCTTAAAATGCAATATTATGCGAAATTCTGAGATTTGAAGGCCAAATCACATATCGTGATACTACATGAAATAGTATCGAAATATTGGTAAAAATGAATATATTTACGTAATATCAAACTACATGAAAAACGTGAAAAAAGTCACTATATAACCATATTTGAGGATTTTAACTTCAAATCATAGAGCGAGGTTTCGTATTATTTAGTTCCAAGAAAAGACATATGACAATGTTGTTTCCAATACAAATGATAAAAAACAATGTGTTTTCATTAGAATTAACTATAATGTTCTTGATTTTCCGTTTATATTAACGAGGGAAGATGTACACGTAAAACCGCTCTAATCCGGCTGAAACGTCGATATATGCAATAAAAACCGAACTTCTCCCCTTTTCAATATCTTACTCAGTATTTTAACGAGAAACAAATAGATGATTGAAAATGAAGTATTTAAGGTTATTATCTAATCAATTATGTGTTTGCATCATTTTTATCGTATATATATGAATTAATACCCATGGACTGAAAATTCACAAAAACGTGGAAAACGGCAAAATATTGCCTAATTCGATGATATTTTGTTTAAATCACATGAAGGAAAAGGGGATGATAAACGTCAAAATATTGCTAAATTCGATGATTTTCCGTACGAAACAAAATGCAAGAAAACTTGCTTAAAATGCAATATTATGCGAAATTCTGAGATTTCAAGGCCAAATCACATATCGTGATACTACATGAAATAGTATCGAAATATTGGTAAAAATGAATATATTTACGTAATATCAAACTACATGAAAAACGTGAAAAAAGTCACTATATAACCATATTTGAAGATTTTAACTTCAAATCATAGAGCGAGGTTTCGTATTATTTAGTTCCTAGAAAAGACATATGACAATGTTGTTTCCAATACAAATGATAAAAAACAATGTGTTTTCATTAGAATTAACTATAATGTTCTTGATTTTCCGTTTATATTAACGAGGGAAGATGTACACGTAAAACCGCTCTAATCCGGCTGAAACGTCGATATATGCAATAAAAACCGAACTTCTCCCCTTTTCAATATCTTACTCAGTATTTTAACGAGAAACAAATAGATGATTGAAAATGAAGTATTTAAGGTTATTATCTAATCAATTATGTGTTTGCATCATTTTTATCGTATATATATATGAATTAATACCCATGGACGGAAAATTCACAAAAACGTGGAAAACGGCAAAATATTGCCTAATTCGATGATATTTTGTTTAAATCACATGAAGGAAAAGGAGATGATAAACGTTAAAATATTGCTAAATTCGATGATTTTTCGTACGAATCAAAATGCAAGAAAACTTGCTTAAAATGCAATATTATGCGAAATTCTGAGATTTGAAGGCCAAATCACATATCGTGATACTACATGAAATAGTATCGAAATATTGGTAAAAATGAATATATTTACGTAATATCAAACTACATGAAAAACGTGAAAAAAGTCACTATATAACCATATTTGAGGATTTTAACTTCAAATCATAGAGCGAGGTTTCGTATTATTTAGTTCCAAGAAAAGACATATGACAATGTTGTTTCCAATACAAATGATAAAAAACAATGTGTTTTCATTAGAATTAACTATAATGTTCTTGATTTTCCGTTTATATTAACGAGGGAAGATGTACACGTAAAACCGCTCTAATCCGGCTGAAACGTCGATATATGCAATAAAAACCGAACTTCTCCCCTTTTCAATATCTTACTCAGTATTTTAACGAGAAACAAATAGATGATTGAAAATGAAGTATTTAAGGTTATTATCTAATCAATTATGTGTTTGCATCATTTTTATCGTATATATATGAATTAATACCCATGGACTGAAAATTCACAAAAACGTGGAAAACGGCAAAATATTGCCTAATTCGATGATATTTTGTTTAAATCACATGAAGGAAAAGGAGATGATAAACGTTAAAATATTGCTAAATTCGATGATTTTCCGTACGAAACAAAATGCAAGAAAACTTGCTTAAAATGCAATATTATGCGAAATTCTGAGATTTGAAGGCCAAATCACATATCGTGATACTACATGAAATAGTATCGAAATATTGGTAAAAATGAATATATTTACGTAATATCAAACTACATGAAAAACGTGAAAAAAGTCACTATATAACCATATTTGAGGATTTTAACTTCAAATCATAGAGCGAGGTTTCGTATTATTTAGTTCCAAGAAAAGACATATGACAATGTTGTTTCCAATACAAATGATAAAAAACAATGTGTTTTCATTAGAATTAACTATAATGTTCTTGATTTTCCGTTTATATTAACGAGGGAAGATGTACACGTAAAACCGCTCTAATCCGGCTGAAACGTCGATATATGCAATAAAAACCGAACTTCTCCCCTTTTCAATATCTTACTCAGTATTTTAACGAGAAACAAATAGATGATTGAAAATGAAGTATTTAAGGTTATTATCTAATCAATTATGTGTTTGCATCATTTTTATCGTATATATATGAATTAATACCCATGGACTGAAAATTCACAAAAACGTGGAAAACGGCAAAATATTGCCTAATTCGATGATATTTTGTTTAAATCACATGAAGGAAAAGGAGATGATAAACGTCAAAATATTGCTAAATTCGATGATTTTTCGTACGAAACAAAATGCAAGAAAACTTGCTTAAAATGCAATATTATGCGAAATTCTGAGATTTGAAGGCCAAATCACATATCGTGATACTACATGAAATAGTATCGAAATATTGGTAAAAATGAATATATTTACGTAATATCAAACTACATGAAAAACGTGAAAAAAGTCACTATATAACCATATTTGAGGATTTTAACTTCAAATCATAGAGCGAGGTTTCGTATTATTTAGTTCCTAGAAAAGACATATGACAATGTTGTTTCCAATACAAATGATAAAAAACAATGTGTTTTCATTAGAATTAACTATAATGTTCTTGATTTTCCGTTTATATTAACGAGGGAAGATGTACACGTAAAACCGCTCTAATCCGGCTGAAACGTCGATATATGCAATAAAAACCGAACTTCTCCCCTTTTCAATATCTTACTCAGTATTTTAACGAGAAACAAATAGATGATTGAAAATGAAGTATTTAAGGTTATTATCTAATCAATTATGTGTTTGCATCATTTTTATCGTATATATATATGAATTAATACCCATGGACGGAAAATTCACAAAAACGTGGAAAACGGCAAAATATTGCCTAATTCGATGATATTTTGTTTAAATCACATGAAGGAAAAGGAGATGATAAACGTTAAAATATTGCTAAATTCAATGATTTTTCGTACGAATCAAAATGCAAGAAAACTTGCTTAAAATGCAATATTATGCGAAATTCTGAGATTTGAAGGCCAAATCACATATCGTGATACTACATGAAATAGTATCGAAATATTGGTAAAAATGAATATATTTACGTAATATCAAACTACATGAAAAACGTGAAAAAAGTCACTATATAACCATATTTGAGGATTTTAACTTCAAATCATAGAGCGAGGTTTCGTATTATTTAGTTCCAAGAAAAGACATATGACAATGTTGTTTCCAATACAAATGATAAAAAACAATGTGTTTTCATTAGAATTAACTATAATGTTCTTGATTTTCCGTTTATATTAACGAGGGAAGATGTACACGTAAAACCGCTCTAATCCGGCTGAAACGTCGATATATGCAATAAAAACCGAACTTCTCCCCTTTTCAATATCTTACTCAGTATTTTAACGAGAAACAAATAGATGATTGAAAATGAAGTATTTAAGGTTATTATCTAATCAATTATGTGTTTGCATCATTTTTATCGTATATATATATGAATTAATACCCATGGACTGAAAATTCACAAAAACGTGGAAAACGGCAAAATATTGCCTAATTCGATGATATTTTGTTTAAATCACATGAAGGAAAAGGAGATGATAAACGTTAAAATATTGCTAAATTCGATGATTTTCCGTACGAAACAAAATGCAAGAAAACTTGCTTAAAATGCAATATTATGCGAAATTCTGAGATTTGAAGGCCAAATCACATATCGTGATACTACATGAAATAGTATCGAAATATTGGTAAAAATGAATATATTTACGTAATATCAAACTACATGAAAAACGTGAAAAAAGTCACTATATAACCATATTTGAGGATTTTAACTTCAAATCATAGAGCGAGGTTTCGTATTATTTAGTTCCTAGAAAAGACATATGACAATGTTGTTTCCAATACAAATGATAAAAAACAATGTGTTTTCATTAGAATTAACTATAATGTTCTTGATTTTCCGTTTATATTAACGAGGAAGATGTACACGTAAAACCGCTCTAATCCGGCTGAAACGTCGATATATGCAATAAAAACCGAACTTCTCCCCTTTTCAATATCTTACTCAGTATTTTAACGAGAAACAAATAGATGATTGAAAATGAAGTATTTAAGGTTATTATCTAATCAATTATGTGTTTGCATCATTTTTATCGTATATATATGAATTAATACCCATGGACGGAAAATTCACAAAAACGTGGAAAACGGCAAAATATTGCCTAATTCGATGATATTTTGTTTAAATCACATGAAGGAAAAGGAGATGATAAACGTTAAAATATTGCTAAATTCGATGATTTTTCGTACGAATCAAAATGCAAGAAAACTTGCTTAAAATGCAATATTATGCGAAATTCTGAGATTTGAAGGCCAAATCACATATCGTGATACTACATGAAATAGTATCGAAATATTGGTAAAAATGAATATATTTACGTAATATCAAACTACATGAAAAACGTGAAAAAAGTCACTATATAACCATATTTGAGGATTTTAACTTCAAATCATAGAGCGAGGTTTCGTATTATTTAGTTCCAAGAAAAGACATATGACAATGTTGTTTCCAATACAAATGATAAAAAACAATGTGTTTTCATTAGAATTAACTATAATGTTCTTGATTTTCCGTTTATATTAACGAGGGAAGATGTACACGTAAAACCGCTCTAATCCGGCTGAAACGTCGATATATGCAATAAAAACCGAACTTCTCCCCTTTTCAATATCTTACTCAGTATTTTAACGAGAAACAAATAGATGATTGAAAATGAAGTATTTAAGGTTATTATCTAATCAATTATGTGTTTGCATCATTTTTATCGTATATATATATGAATTAATACCCATGGACTGAAAATTCACAAAAACGTGGAAAACGGCAAAATATTGCCTAATTCGATGATATTTTGTTTAAATCACATGAAGGAAAAGGAGATGATAAACGTTAAAATATTGCTAAATTCGATGATTTTCCGTACGAAACAAAATGCAAGAAAACTTGCTTAAAATGCAATATTATGCGAAATTCTGAGATTTGAAGGCCAAATCACATATCGTGATACTACATGAAATAGTATCGAAATATTGGTAAAAATGAATATATTTACGTAATATCAAACTACATGAAAAACGTGAAAAAAGTCACTATATAACCATATTTGAGGATTTTAACTTCAAATCATAGAGCGAGGTTTCGTATTATTTAGTTCCAAGAAAAGACATATGACAATGTTGTTTCCAATACAAATGATAAAAAACAATGTGTTTTCATTAGAATTAACTATAATGTTCTTGATTTTCCGTTTATATTAACGAGGGAAGATGTACACGTAAAACCGCTCTAATCCGGCTGAAACGTCGATATATGCAATAAAAACCGAACTTCTCCCCTTTTCAATATCTTACTCAGTATTTAACGAGAAACAAATAGATGATTGAAAATGAAGTATTTAAGGTTATTATCTAATCAATTATGTGTTTGCATCATTTTTATCGTATATATATGAATTAATACCCATGGACTGAAAATTCACAAAAACGTGGAAAACGGCAAAATATTGCCTAATTCGATGATATTTTGTTTAAATCACATGAAGGAAAAGGAGATGATAAACGTCAAAATATTGCTAAATTCGATGATTTTCCGTACGAAACAAAATGCAAGAAAACTTGCTTAAAATGCAATATTATGCGAAATTCTGAGATTTCAAGGCCAAATCACATATCGTGATACTACATGAAATAGTATCGAAATATTGGTAAAAATGAATATATTTACGTAATATCAAACTACATGAAAAACGTGAAAAAAGTCACTATATAACCATATTTGAGGATTTTAACTTCAAATCATAGAGCGAGGTTTCGTATTATTTAGTTCCTAGAAAAGACATATGACAATGTTGTTTCCAATACAAATGATAAAAAACAATGTGTTTTCATTAGAATTAACTATAATGTTCTTGATTTTCCGTTTATATTAACGAGTGAAGATGTACACGTAAAACCGCTCTAATCCGGCTGAAACGTCGATATATGCAATAAAAACCGAACTTCTCCCCTTTTCAATATCTTACTCAGTATTTTAACGAGAAACAAATAGATGATTGAAAATGAAGTATTTAAGGTTATTATCTAATCAATTATGTGTTTGCATCATTTTTATCGTATATATATATGAATTAATACCCATGGACGGAAAATTCACAAAAACGTGGAAAACGGCAAAATATTGCCTAATTCGATGATATTTTGTTTAAATCACATGAAGGAAAAGGAGATGATAAACGTTAAAATATTGCTAAATTCGAATGATTTTTCGTACGAATCAAAATGCAAGAAAACTTGCTTAAAATGCAATATTATGCGAAATTCTGAGATTTGCAAGGCCAAATCACATATCGTGATACTACATGAAATAGTATCGAAATATTGGTAAAAATGAATATATTTACGTAATATCAAACTACATGAAAAACGTGAAAAAAGTCACTATATAACCATATTTGAGGATTTTAACTTCAAATCATAGAGCGAGGTTTCGTATTATTTAGTTCCTAGAAAAGACATATGACAATGTTGTTTCCAATACAAATGATAAAAAACAATGTGTTTTCATTAGAATTAACTATAATGTTCTTGATTTTCCGTTTATATTAACGAGGAAGATGTACACGTAAAACCGCTCTAATCCGGCTGAAACGTCGATATATGCAATAAAAACCGAACTTCTCCCCTTTTCAATATCTTACTCAGTATTTTAACGAGAAACAAATAGATGATTGAAAATGAAGTATTTAAGGTTATTATCTAATCAATTATGTGTTTGCATCATTTTTATCGTATATATATATGAATTAATACCCATGGACGGAAAATTCACAAAAACGTGGAAAACGGCAAAATATTGCCTAATTCGATGATATTTTGTTTAAATCACATGAAGGAAAAGGAGATGATAAACGTTAAAATATTGCTAAATTCAATGATTTTTCGTACGAATCAAAATGCAAGAAAACTTGCTTAAAATGCAATATTATGCGAAATTCTGAGATTTGAAGGCCAAATCACATATCGTGATACTACATGAAATAGTATCGAAATATTGGTAAAAATGAATATATTTACGTAATATCAAACTACATGAAAAACGTGAAAAAAGTCACTATATAACCATATTTGAGGATTTTAACTTCAAATCATAGAGCGAGGTTTCGTATTATTTAGTTCCAAGAAAAGACATATGACAATGTTGTTTCCAATACAAATGATAAAAAACAATGTGTTTTCATTAGAATTAACTATAATGTTCTTGATTTTCCGTTTATATTAACGAGGGAAGATGTACACGTAAAACCGCTCTAATCCGGCTGAAACGTCGATATATGCAATAAAAACCGAACTTCTCCCCTTTTCAATATCTTACTCAGTATTTTAACGAGAAACAAATAGATGATTGAAAATGAAGTATTTAAGGTTATTATCTAATCAATTATGTGTTTGCATCATTTTTATCGTATATATATATGAATTAATACCCATGGACGGAAAATTCACAAAAACGTGGAAAACGGCAAAATATTGCCTAATTCGATGATATTTTGTTTAAATCACATGAAGGAAAAGGAGATGATAAACGTTAAAATATTGCTAAATTCGATGATTTTTCGTACGAATCAAAATGCAAGAAAACTTGCTTAAAATGCAATATTATGCGAAATTCTGAGATTTGAAGGCCAAATCACATATCGTGATACTACATGAAATAGTATCGAAATATTGGTAAAAATGAATATATTTACGTAATATCAAACTACATGAAAAACGTGAAAAAAGTCACTATATAACCATATTTGAAGATTTTAACTTCAAATCATAGAGCGAGGTTTCGTATTATTTAGTTCCTAGAAAAGACATATGACAATGTTGTTTCCAATACAAATGATAAAAAACAATGTGTTTTCATTAGAATTAACTATAATGTTCTTGATTTTCCGTTTATATTAACGAGGGAAGATGTACACGTAAAACCGCTCTAATCCGGCTGAACGTCGATATATGCAATAAAAACCGAACTTCTCCCCTTTTCAATATCTTACTCAGTATTTTAACGAGAAACAAATAGATGATTGAAAATGAAGTATTTAAGGTTATTATCTAATCAATTATGTGTTTGCATCATTTTTATCGTATATATATATGAATTAATACCCATGGACGGAAAATTCACAAAAACGTGGAAAACGGCAAAATATTGCCTAATTCGATGATATTTTGTTTAAATCACATGAAGGAAAAGGAGATGATAAACGTTAAAATATTGCTAAATTCAATGATTTTTCGTACGAATCAAAATGCAAGAAAACTTGCTTAAAATGCAATATTATGCGAAATTCTGAGATTTGAAGGCCAAATCACATATCGTGATACTACATGAAATAGTATCGAAATATTGGTAAAAATGAATATATTTACGTAATATCAAACTACATGAAAAACGTGAAAAAAGTCACTATATAACCATATTTGAAGATTTTAACTTCAAATCATAGAGCGAGGTTTCGTATTATTTAGTTCCTAGAAAAGACATATGACAATGTTGTTTCCAATACAAATGATAAAAAACAATGTGTTTTCATTAGAATTAACTATAATGTTCTTGATTTTCCGTTTATATTAACGAGTGAAGATGTACACGTAAAACCGCTCTAATCCGGCTGAAACGTCGATATATGCAATAAAAACCGAACTTCTCCCCTTTTCAATATCTTACTCAGTATTTTAACGAGAAACAAATAGATGATTGAAAATGAAGTATTTAAGGTTATTATCTAATCAATTATGTGTTTGCATCATTTTTATCGTATATATATATGAATTAATACCCATGGACGGAAAATTCACAAAAACGTGGAAAACGGCAAAATATTGCCTAATTCGATGATATTTTGTTTAAATCACATGAAGGAAAAGGAGATGATAAACGTTAAAATATTGCTAAATTCGATGATTTTTCGTACGAATCAAAATGCAAGAAAACTTGCTTAAAATGCAATATTATGCGAAATTCTGAGATTTCAAGGCCAAATCACATATCGTGATACTACATGAAATAGTATCGAAATATTGGTAAAAATGAATATATTTACGTAATATCAAACTACATGAAAAACGTGAAAAAAGTCACTATATAACCATATTTGAGGATTTTAACTTCAAATCATAGAGCGAGGTTTCGTATTATTTAGTTCCTAGAAAAGACATATGACAATGTTGTTTCCAATACAAATGATAAAAAACAATGTGTTTTCATTAGAATTAACTATAATGTTCTTGATTTTCCGTTTATATTAACGAGGAAGATGTACACGTAAAACCGCTCTAATCCGGCTGAAACGTCGATATATGCAATAAAAACCGAACTTCTCCCCTTTTCAATATCTTACTCAGTATTTTAACGAGAAACAAATAGATGATTGAAAATGAAGTATTTAAGGTTATTATCTAATCAATTATGTGTTTGCATCATTTTTATCGTATATATATATGAATTAATACCCATGGACGGAAAATTCACAAAAACGTGGAAAACGGCAAAATATTGCCTAATTCGATGATATTTTGTTTAAATCACATGAAGGAAAAGGAGATGATAAACGTTAAAATATTGCTAAATTCGATGATTATTCGTACGAATCAAAATGCAAGAAAACTTGCTTAAAATGCAATATTATGCGAAATTCTGAGATTTGAAGGCCAAATCACATATCGTGATACTACATGAAATAGTATCGAAATATTGGTAAAAATGAATATATTTACGTAATATCAAACTACATGAAAAACGTGAAAAAAGTCACTATATAACCATATTTGAGGATTTTAACTTCAAATCATAGAGCGAGGTTTCGTATTATTTAGTTCCAAGAAAAGACATATGACAATGTTGTTTCCAATACAAATGATAAAAAACAATGTGTTTTCATTAGAATTAACTATAATGTTCTTGATTTTCCGTTTATATTAACGAGGGAAGATGTACACGTAAAACCGCTCTAATCCGGCTGAAACGTCGATATATGCAATAAAAACCGAACTTCTCCCCTTTTCAATATCTTACTCAGTATTTTAACGAGAAACAAATAGATGATTGAAAATGAAGTATTTAAGGTTATTATCTAATCAATTATGTGTTTGCATCATTTTTATCGTATATATATATGAATTAATACCCATGGACGGAAAATTCACAAAAACGTGGAAAACGGCAAAATATTGCCTAATTCGATGATATTTTGTTTAAATCACATGAAGGAAAAGGAGATGATAAACGTTAAAATATTGCTAAATTCAATGATTTTTCGTACGAATCAAAATGCAAGAAAACTTGCTTAAAATGCAATATTATGCGAAATTCTGAGATTTGAAGGCCAAATCACATATCGTGATACTACATGAAATAGTATCGAAATATTGGTAAAAATGAATATATTTACGTAATATCAAACTACATGAAAAACGTGAAAAAAGTCACTATATAACCATATTTGAGGATTTTAACTTCAAATCATAGAGCGAGGTTTCGTATTATTTAGTTCCTAGAAAAGACATATGACAATGTTGTTTCCAATACAAATGATAAAAAACAATGTGTTTTCATTAGAATTAACTATAATGTTCTTGATTTTCCGTTTATATTAACGAGGGAAGATGTACACGTAAAACCGCTCTAATCCGGCTGGAACGTCGATATATGCAATAAAAACCGAACTTCTCCCCTTTTCAATATCTTACTCAGTATTTTAACGAGAAACAAATAGATGATTGAAAATGAAGTATTTAAGGTTATTATCTAATCAATTATGTGTTTGCATCATTTTTATCGTATATATATATGAATTAATACCCATGGACGGAAAATTCACAAAAACGTGGAAAACGGCAAAATATTGCCTAATTCGATGATATTTTGTTTAAATCACATGAAGGAAAAGGAGATGATAAACGTTAAAATATTGCTAAATTCGAATGATTTTTCGTACGAATCAAAATGCAAGAAAACTTGCTTAAAATGCAATATTATGCGAAATTCTGAGATTTGAAGGCCAAATCACATATCGTGATACTACATGAAATAGTATCGAAATATTGGTAAAAATGAATATATTTACGTAATATCAAACTACATGAAAAACGTGAAAAAAGTCACTATATAACCATATTTGAAGATTTTAACTTCAAATCATAGAGCGAGGTTTCGTATTATTTAGTTCCTAGAAAAGACATATGACAATGTTGTTTCCAATACAAATGATAAAAAACAATGTGTTTTCATTAGAATTAACTATAATGTTCTTGATTTTCCGTTTATATTAACGAGGGAAGATGTACACGTAAAACCGCTCTAATCCGGCTGAACGTCGATATATGCAATAAAAACCGAACTTTCTCCCCTTTTCAATATCTTACTCAGTATTTTAACGAGAAACAAATAGATGATTGAAAATGAAGTATTTAAGGTTATTATCTAATCAATTATGTGTTTGCATCATTTTTATCGTATATATATATGAATTAATACCCATGGACGGAAAATTCACAAAAACGTGGAAAACGGCAAAATATTGCCTAATTCGATGATATTTTGTTTAAATCACATGAAGGAAAAGGAGATGATAAACGTTAAAATATTGCTAAATTCGATGATTTTTCGTACGAATCAAAATGCAAGAAAACTTGCTTAAAATGCAATATTATGCGAAATTCTGAGATTTCAAGGCCAAATCACATATCGTGATACTACATGAAATAGTATCGAAATATTGGTAAAAATGAATATATTTACGTAATATCAAACTACATGAAAAACGTGAAAAAAGTCACTATATAACCATATTTGAGGATTTTAACTTCAAATCATAGAGCGAGGTTTCGTATTATTTAGTTCCTAGAAAAGACATATGACAATGTTGTTTCCAATACAAATGATAAAAAACAATGTGTTTTCATTAGAATTAACTATAATGTTCTTGATTTTCCGTTTATATTAACGAGGAAGATGTACACGTAAAACCGCTCTAATCCGGCTGGAACGTCGATATATGCAATAAAAACCGAACTTTCTCCCCTTTTCAATATCTTACTCAGTATTTTAACGAGAAACAAATAGATGATTGAAAATGAAGTATTTAAGGTTATTATCTAATCAATTATGTGTTTGCATCATTTTTATCGTATATATATATGAATTAATACCCATGGACGGAAAATTCACAAAAACGTGGAAAACGGCAAAATATTGCCTAATTCGATGATATTTTGTTTAAATCACATGAAGGAAAAGGAGATGATAAACGTTAAAATATTGCTAAATTCGAATGATTTTTCGTACGAATCAAAATGCAAGAAAACTTGCTTAAAATGCAATATTATGCGAAATTCTGAGATTTGAAGGCCAAATCACATATCGTGATACTACATGAAATAGTATCGAAATATTGGTAAAAATGAATATATTTACGTAATATCAAACTACATGAAAAACGTGAAAAAAGTCACTATATAACCATATTTGAGGATTTTAACTTCAAATCATAGAGCGAGGTTTCGTATTATTTAGTTCCAAGAAAAGACATATGACAATGTTGTTTCCAATACAAATGATAAAAAACAATGTGTTTTCATTAGAATTAACTATAATGTTCTTGATTTTCCGTTTATATTAACGAGGGAAGATGTACACGTAAAACCGCTCTAATCCGGCTGAAACGTCGATATATGCAATAAAAACCGAACTTCTCCCCTTTTCAATATCTTACTCAGTATTTTAACGAGAAACAAATAGATGATTGAAAATGAAGTATTTAAGGTTATTATCTAATCAATTATGTGTTTGCATCATTTTTATCGTATATATATGAATTAATACCCATGGACTGAAAATTCACAAAAACGTGGAAAACGGCAAAATATTGCCTAATTCGATGATATTTTGTTTAAATCACATGAAGGAAAAGGAGATGATAAACGTCAAAATATTGCTAAATTCGATGATTTTTCGTACGAAACAAAATGCAAGAAAACTTGCTTAAAATGCAATATTATGCGAAATTCTGAGATTTGAAGGCCAAATCACATATCGTGATACTACATGAAATAGTATCGAAATATTGGTAAAAATGAATATATTTACGTAATATCAAACTACATGAAAAACGTGAAAAAAGTCACTATATAACCATATTTGAGGATTTTAACTTCAAATCATAGAGCGAGGTTTCGTATTATTTAGTTCCTAGAAAAGACATATGACAATGTTGTTTCCAATACAAATGATAAAAAACAATGTGTTTTCATTAGAATTAACTATAATGTTCTTGATTTTCCGTTTATATTAACGAGGGAAGATGTACACGTAAAACCGCTCTAATCCGGCTGAAACGTCGATATATGCAATAAAAACCGAACTTCTCCCCTTTTCAATATCTTACTCAGTATTTTAACGAGAAACAAATAGATGATTGAAAATGAAGTATTTAAGGTTATTATCTAATCAATTATGTGTTTGCATCATTTTTATCGTATATATATGAATTAATACCCATGGACGGAAAATTCACAAAAACGTGGAAAACGGCAAAATATTGCCTAATTCGATGATATTTTGTTTAAATCACATGAAGGAAAAGGAGATGATAAACGTTAAAATATTGCTAAATTCGATGATTTTTCGTACGAATCAAAATGCAAGAAAACTTGCTTAAAATGCAATATTATGCGAAATTCTGAGATTTCAAGGCCAAATCACATATCGTGATACTACATGAAATAGTATCGAAATATTGGTAAAAATGAATATATTTACGTAATATCAAACTACATGAAAAACGTGAAAAAAGTCACTATATAACCATATTTGAGGATTTTAACTTCAAATCATAGAGCGAGGTTTCGTATTATTTAGTTCCTAGAAAAGACATATGACAATGTTGTTTCCAATACAAATGATAAAAAACAATGTGTTTTCATTAGAATTAACTATAATGTTCTTGATTTTCCGTTTATATTAACGAGGAAGATGTACACGTAAAACCGCTCTAATCCGGCTGAAACGTCGATATATGCAATAAAAACCGAACTTCTCCCCTTTTCAATATCTTACTCAGTATTTTAACGAGAAACAAATAGATGATTGAAAATGAAGTATTTAAGGTTATTATCTAATCAATTATGTGTTTGCATCATTTTTATCGTATATATATATGAATTAATACCCATGGACGGAAAATTCACAAAAACGTGGAAAACGGCAAAATATTGCCTAATTCGATGATATTTTGTTTAAATCACATGAAGGAAAAGGAGATGATAAACGTTAAAATATTGCTAAATTCAATGATTTTTCGTACGAATCAAAATGCAAGAAAACTTGCTTAAAATGCAATATTATGCGAAATTCTGAGATTTGAAGGCCAAATCACATATCGTGATACTACATGAAATAGTATCGAAATATTGGTAAAAATGAATATATTTACGTAATATCAAACTACATGAAAAACGTGAAAAAAGTCACTATATAACCATATTTGAGGATTTTAACTTCAAATCATAGAGCGAGGTTTCGTATTATTTAGTTCCAAGAAAAGACATATGACAATGTTGTTTCCAATACAAATGATAAAAAACAATGTGTTTTCATTAGAATTAACTATAATGTTCTTGATTTTCCGTTTATATTAACGAGGGAAGATGTACACGTAAAACCGCTCTAATCCGGCTGAAACGTCGATATATGCAATAAAAACCGAACTTCTCCCCTTTTCAATATCTTACTCAGTATTTTAACGAGAAACAAATAGATGATTGAAAATGAAGTATTTAAGGTTATTATCTAATCAATTATGTGTTTGCATCATTTTTATCGTATATATATATGAATTAATACCCATGGACGGAAAATTCACAAAAACGTGGAAAACGGCAAAATATTGCCTAATTCGATGATATTTTGTTTAAATCACATGAAGGAAAAGGAGATGATAAACGTTAAAATATTGCTAAATTCGATGATTTTTCGTACGAATCAAAATGCAAGAAAACTTGCTTAAAATGCAATATTATGCGAAATTCTGAGATTTGAAGGCCAAATCACATATCGTGATACTACATGAAATAGTATCGAAATATTGGTAAAAATGAATATATTTACGTAATATCAAACTACATGAAAAACGTGAAAAAAGTCACTATATAACCATATTTGAGGATTTTAACTTCAAATCATAGAGCGAGGTTTCGTATTATTTAGTTCCTAGAAAAGACATATGACAATGTTGTTTCCAATACAAATGATAAAAAACAATGTGTTTTCATTAGAATTAACTATAATGTTCTTGATTTTCCGTTTATATTAACGAGTGAAGATGTACACGTAAAACCGCTCTAATCCGGCTGAAACGTCGATATATGCAATAAAAACCGAACTTCTCCCCTTTTCAATATCTTACTCAGTATTTTAACGAGAAACAAATAGATGATTGAAAATGAAGTATTTAAGGTTATTATCTAATCAATTATGTGTTTAGCATCATTTTTATCGTATATATATATGAATTAATACCCATGGACGGAAAATTCACAAAAACGTGGAAAACGGCAAAATATTGCCTAATTCGATGATATTTTGTTTAAATCACATGAAGGAAAAGGAGATGATAAACGTTAAAATATTGCTAAATTCGATGATTTTTCGTACGAATCAAAATGCAAGAAAACTTGCTTAAAATGCAATATTATGCGAAATTCTGAGATTTCAAGGCCAAATCACATATCGTGATACTACATGAAATAGTATCGAAATATTGGTAAAAATGAATATATTTACGTAATATCAAACTACATGAAAAACGTGAAAAAAGTCACTATAACCATATTTGAGGATTTTAACTTCAAATCATAGAGCGAGGTTTCGTATTATTTAGTTCCTAGAAAAGACATATGACAATGTTGTTTCCAATACAAATGATAAAAAACAATGTGTTTTCATTAGAATTAACTATAATGTTCTTGATTTTCCGTTTATATTAACGAGGAAGATGTACACGTAAAACCGCTCTATTCCGGCTGAAACGTCGATATATGCAATAAAAACCGAACTTCTCCCCTTTTCAATATCTTACTCAGTATTTTAACGAGAAACAAATAGATGATTGAAAATGAAGTATTTAAGGTTATTATCTAATCAATTATGTGTTTGCATCATTTTTATCGTATATATATATGAATTAATACCCATGGACGGAAAATTCACAAAAACGTGGAAAACGGCAAAATATTGCCTAATTCGATGATATTTTGTTTAAATCACATGAAGGAAAAGGAGATGATAAACGTTAAAATATTGCTAAATTCGATGATTTTTCGTACGAATCAAAATGCAAGAAAACTTGCTTAAAATGCAATATTATGCGAAATTCTGAGATTTGAAGGCCAAATCACATATCGTGATACTACATGAAATAGTATCGAAATATTGGTAAAAATGAATATATTTACGTAATATCAAACTACATGAAAAACGTGAAAAAAGTCACTATATAACCATATTTGAGGATTTTAACTTCAAATCATAGAGCGAGGTTTCGTATTATTTAGTTCCAAGAAAAGACATATGACAATGTTGTTTCCAATACAA
>NC_091200.1:442280-524780 GCF_040958095.1 Procambarus clarkii
AATGGACTGACATATAGGTAGACGTTTTCTTCATGGATGGTAAACTATTATTAAATGGCATGTACACATTTCCATGTGCGACATTCATGTACACACACACACACACACTGACCCACGGAGACTGCCCAAATATGTATACCATCAGCAGCAGTTGGTGTTCCCAGGCAGGTCACCCATCCATGTACTAACCAAATTCAACGGTGCTTAACCTGACTGATGTATGGGACGAGACGCAGTGTTCTCAAGGTGGTAGGTAGGTAGTATGGCTGTTTCTATTGTATACAAGTAGTAACTAATCACATGTGAGTGAGTGAGTCAAGATAATGGTAACTGCAGCGGGCGGGCAGGCAGGCGGAGGTACATAGCAGCCAATTCTCCATTAATGATAGTACTTATTGCAACTATTTAGTCAAATTAACCAACAACAAATGGACTACTACTACTTCTTCTACTACTACTACTACTACTACTACTGTTGCTCCAAAATAGAAAAGGATGGGATGCCGCCGCTGCCATTGATCTCGCACAAGTTGCTGCTGCTGCTGACAAATAACTCATCCTAGGCCTTGCATATGCTCTCTTAGGCTTCATTTAGTCAATACGTGTAACATCATTGAGTCGGGGGACAGGCAGACAGGCATTTTATACATGTTACGCTTATATAGTGGTCTCCAACACCCACCACCCCACAAGATCCATCTAGGGACTGATTAACTAACCCTCACTCACCACGCCCCAAGTAGCTTGCTTACTAACTCCTGGATACCTATTTACTGCTAGGTGAACAGGGGCATTCGCTGATAAGAAACGCTACCAACAGTTACAGTCCTCTTTCTATTTCTACAAACCTAGCCTATTTCCTAGCCAAAACTAACCTAGCCCATTTCCTAGCCAAAACTAACCTAACCTAATCTAACCTAACCTAACCTAACCTAACCATATCTAAACTAACCTAACTAACTTACTTTTGTATACCTATTTACTGCAAGATGAACAGAGGCATTCGGTGATAAGAAACGCTACCAACAGTTACAGCCCTATTTCTATTTCTACAAACCTAGCCTATTTCCTAGCAATAACTAACCTAACCTAACCTAATTTAACCTAACCTAACCTTATCTAAACTAACCTAACTAACTAACTTCTGGATACCTATTTACTGCTAGGTGAATAGAGGCGTTCGGTGATAGGAAACGCTACCTACAATTACAGCCCTCTTTCTATTACTATTTCTACAAACATAGCCTATTTCCTACCCTAAAATAACCTAACCTAACCTAACCCTCCACACCTAGCTGATTTCCTAGCCAAAACTAACCTAACCAACTCCTGGATACCTATTTACTGCCAGGTGAACAGAGGCATTCGGTGATAAGAAACGTTACCTAAAATTCCAGCTATTTTTTTCTCTTTATTATATTTATTGTTTTTAAATAATTTATAATTTATTTATACTCTATTCATTTTTTTTTATTTTTTTACCTATTTCTATTTCTACAAACGTAGCCAATTTCCTAGCCTAAACTAACCTAACCTAAATATATATATATATATATATATATATATATATATATATATATATATATATATATATATATATATATATATATATATATATATATATATATATATATATATATATATTATTAATATGACCGAAAAAGTAAGATTAATAATTCTAACACGAATTTTCTTGATCTTTCGTAAACTACCCACCTCAAGACTCCGCTCCAATATAGAAGCATCAAGAAATATGGACCAATAGGCTTTCTACAATCACTTCCATTCAATACCCATTGTTTCGTGTTCTGTCTTGTGTTGATGAAATTAATACCCTATTAATACCACCTCACCCCATCCATCTCACTCAAATGTAGATATAAACAAATCGGAGATGTGTAAGTTCTATTCAGTTGTGTATGTGTAAACTAAAATCTTTGAAAATGTAATAAGTTTTACGAAACGCGCTCAAGTGTCGCGTCAGACTAGAAATAAAAATGAATTTTGGAGAATTGATTTTTGAATTACCACCAACAGTGAAAAGAAATGTACGAAAGATCGAGAAAATTCGTGTTAGAATTATTAATCTTACTTTTTCGGTCATATTTAATAATATATGTCTACAGGAAAGACTGCTACCAAAATATACTAATATATATATATATATATATATATATATATATATATCCAACCACAAAATAACCAACCATACCTATACCTTACCAACATACCCTAACCAACCCAACCTAAGCATACATATTATCTAAATTGATAACTAAACCATAATTATGCTTGTTTTAACCTAAAATTCTAACCTCAAATTCTAACCTAATTCTAGTTCTAACCAACCTAACCAAACCAACCAACCTAACCAACTAACCTAACTAAGCTAACTAACCAACCTAACCAACCAACCTAACCAACCTAACCAACCAACCAACCAACCTAACCAACCAACCTAACCAACCAACCTAACTAACCAACCTATCCAACCAACCTAATCAACCAACCTAGGCAACCTAACTTAACCAACCAACCTAACCAACCAACCTAACCAACCTATCCTCCCTTCTTATTATCTGACCCGAATTTTCGGTTCGTGTCAGAGTCCATGAGTGTCCGTGTGCGTGTCCGTGTCTGTGAATCCATGGGGTTTTGGGTCCAGGAAGCTATTTGTGTCAACCCAAATTGCCTCCCTTCTCCCCACCTGAAATCCAGGTGGATTGAAAGACCTGACCTAGGTCAGTTGATCCATGTATCCGTCCGTGGGCCCCCGGACTTCAACCCTTCCCCACATTCCAAAGGGTCAGTCAATCAATCTTGGCTATCCAGAGAATCTATCGAAACTGATGCTCCTACAGGAGGGGACACACAGAGAAATCTGTGCCCTGTACTTGCAACCATTCCGACAGGCTCGAACGCAGGTCTGTCCGGATTAAGAACATGTTCTATCCGACTAGGCCACGCTGGAGTTGCCTTCTGAATCAAATTTGGCACTTGTATTTATATCTCATAGCAAGGTTAGTTAGTGTCTATTTATGAACAGTTGCCATGATTGACATGTGAAGTTGTTAATTTGTGTTGTCAGTTAGAAATACCTGACAGCTTTGTTTGATGAGGTTGCAGTCCCGTGAAGCAGTTTTATGAATGAATATTGGAGAATTTAGGCTAACTGACATGTACTCACCTAGTTGTGTTTGCGGGGGTTGAGCTCTGGCTCTTTGGTCCCGCCTCTCAACCGTCAATCAACAGGTGTACAGATTCCTGAGCCTATCGGGCTCTGTCATATCTACACTTGAAACTGTGTATGGAGTCAGCCTCCACCACATCACTTCCTAATGCATTCCATTTGTCAACCACTCTGACACTAAAAAAGTTCTTTCTAATATCTCTGTGGCTCATTTGGGCACTCAGTTTCCACCTGTGTCCCCTAGTACGTGTGCCCCTTGTGTTAAATAGACTGTCTTTATCTACCCTATCAATCCCCTTCAGAATCTTGAATGTGGTGATCATGTCCCCCCTAACTCTTCTGTTAGGGGGGACATATAGGACTGACTTCTGGACTGTCACATATGTCACTTCTGGACTGACATATAGGTAGATGTGTGTGTGTGTGTGTGTGTGTGTGTGTGTGTGTGTGTGTGTGTGTGTGTGTTTAAAAGTATGTATTAATTAATAATTAGTGTGGTGTTTCCAAATAAGTTTGAGAATGGTAAACAAGCAATCCAATATCTAATATGTGCTATTTTATGTGTCATTCTATAAAATATATGTTTTACTAGGGAAGGAAAATCCGGTTTGTTTTTTTCTTCGTTTTATTTCAAGAATAAATAGTACATAGGGGAAGAAACGAAGGTTTTGGCTGGTTAAATATAGCGTTGTGGCCGCCATTTTCTGTGTTGGGGGTGGGGTGTGTTGTGGGATTGTGGATGGGGTGGTATGGGGGGGGGGTAGGGGTACGGCGGCCTCCATTGTGGGGGGGGGGGTGTTGGTTTGGGAGGGGGCACGGTGGGGGGGGGGAGTGGTCCTGAGATGCTACCTTGGGAAGTGTCGTTGGGGGGGGGGAGGGGGATGGGTTGGCAGTTAGGTATTTAAATTTAATTTTGTAAGATAGGTTATGTAGAGCGAAGTGTTGAGGAAGGAATAAGAAAAGTGTTTAGGACTGAGTTGAGTGTATTAGTTTTTGTGATTGATGTTAGCAGGAAGGTAGGTGGTTGAAATGTGTAAAGATTTGTTAATGAGATCATTTGGTTAATAATGTAGGAATTAAGAGTAAGTGATCACTGGAGATAGATATTCAACAGCATATTGAGTGGACAAATTTTAGCAGGTAGGTAGGCCGGCCGGGCGGCAGAGAGAGCCAATGGACTGACATATAGGTAGACGTTTTCTTCATGGATGGTAAACTATTATTAAAATGGCATGTACACATTTCCATGTGCGACATTCATGTACACACACACACACACTGACCCACGGAGACTGCCCAAATATGTATACCATCAGCAGCAGTTGGTGTTCCCAGGCAGGTCACCCATCCATGTACTAACCAAATTCAACGGTGCTTAACCTGACTGATGTATGGGACGAGACGCAGTGTTCTCAAGGTGGTAGGTAGGTAGTATGGCTGTTTCTATTGTATACAAGTAGTAACTAATCACATGTGAGTGAGTGAGTCAAGATAATGGTAACTGCAGCGGGCGGGCAGGCAGGCGGAGGTACATAGCAGCCAATTCTCCATTAATGATAGTACTTATTGCAACTATTTAGTCAAATTAACCAACAACAAATGGACTACTACTACTTCTTCTACTACTACTACTACTACTACTGTTGCTCCAAAATAGAAAAGGATGGGATGCCGCCGCTGCCATTGATCTCGCACAAGTTGCTGCTGCTGCTGACAAATAACTCATCCTAGGCCTTGCATATGCTCTCTTAGGCTTCATTTAGTCAATACGTGTAACATCATTGAGTCGGGGGACAGGCAGACAGGCATTTTATACATGTTACGCTTATATAGTGGTCTCCAACACCCACCACCCCACAAGATCCATCTAGGGACTGATTAACTAACCCTCACTCACCACGCCCCAAGTAGCTTGCTTACTAACTCCTGGATACCTATTTACTGCTAGGTGAACAGGGGCATTCGCTGATAAGAAACGCTACCAACAGTTACAGTCCTCTTTCTATTTCTACAAACCTAGCCTATTTCCTAGCCAAAACTAACCTAGCCCATTTCCTAGCCAAAACTAACCTAACCTAATCTAACCTAACCTAACCTAACCTAACCATATCTAAACTAACCTAACTAACTTACTTTTGTATACCTATTTACTGCAAGATGAACAGAGGCATTCGGTGATAAGAAACGCTACCAACAGTTACAGCCCTATTTCTATTTCTACAAACCTAGCCTATTTCCTAGCAATAACTAACCTAACCTAACTAACCTAATTTAACCTAACCTAACCTTATCTAAACTAACCTAACTAACTAACTTCTGGATACCTATTTACTGCTAGGTGAATAGAGGCGTTCGGTGATAGGAAACGCTACCTACAATTACAGCCCTCTTTCTATTACTATTTCTACAAACATAGCCTATTTCCTACCCTAAAATAACCTAACCTAACCTAACCCTCCACACCTAGCTGATTTCCTAGCCAAAACTAACCTAACCAACTCCTGGATACCTATTTACTGCCAGGTGAACAGAGGCATTCGGTGATAAGAAACGTTACCTAAAATTCCAGCTATTTTTTTCTCTTTATTATATTTATTGTTTTTAAATAATTTATAATTTATTTATACTCTATTCATTTTTTTTTATTTTTTTACCTATTTCTATTTCTACAAACGTAGCCAATTTCCTAGCCTAAACTAACCTAACCTAAATATATATATATATATATATATATATATATATATATATATATATATATATATATATATATATATATATATATATATATATATATATATATATATATATATATATATATATATATATATATTATTAAATATGACCGAAAAAGTAAGATTAATAATTCTAACACGAATTTTCTTGATCTTTCGTAAACTACCCACCTCAAGACTCCGCTCCAATATAGAAGCATCAAGAAATATGGACCAATAGGCTTTCTACAATCACTTCCATTCAATACCCATTGTTTCGTGTTCTGTCTTGTGTTGATGAAATTAATACCCTATTAATACCACCTCACCCCATCCATCTCACTCAAATGTAGATATAAACAAATCGGAGATGTGTAAGTTCTATTCAGTTGTGTATGTGTAAACTAAAATCTTTGAAAATGTAATAAGTTTTACGAAACGCGCTCAAGTGTCGCGTCAGACTAGAAATAAAAATGAATTTTGGAGAATTGATTTTTGAATTACCACCAACAGTGAAAAGAAATGTACGAAAGATCGAGAAAATTCGTGTTAGAATTATTAATCTTACTTTTTCGGTCATATTTAATAATATATGTCTACAGGAAAGACTGCTACCAAAATATACTAATATATATATATATATATATATATATATATATATATATATATATATATATATATATATATATATATATAAACCAACCACAAAATAACCAACCATACCTATACCTTACCAACATACCCTAACCAACCCAACCTAAGCATACATATTATCTAAATTGATAACTAAACCATAATTATGCTTGTTTTAACCTAAAATTCTAACCTCAAATTCTAACCTAATTCTAGTTCTAACCAACCTAACCAAACCAACCAACCTAACCAACTAACCTAACTAAGCTAACTAACCAACCTAACCAACCAACCTAACCAACCTAACCAACCAACCAACCAACCTAACCAACCAACCTAACCAACCAACCTAACTAACCAACCTATCCAACCAACCTAATCAACCAACCTAGGCAACCTAACTTAACCAACCAACCTAACCAACCAACCTAACCAACCTATCCTCCCTTCTTATTATCTGACCCGAATTTTCGGTTCGTGTCAGAGTCCATGAGTGTCCGTGTGCGTGTCCGTGTCTGTGAATCCATGGGGTTTTGGGTCCAGGAAGCTATTTGTGTCAACCCAAATTGCCTCCCTTCTCCCCACCTGAAATCCAGGTGGATTGAAAGACCTGACCTAGGTCAGTTGATCCATGTATCCGTCCGTGGGCCCCCGGACTTCAACCCTTCCCCACATTCCAAAGGGTCAGTCAATCAATCTTGGCTATCCAGAGAATCTATCGAAACTGATGCTCCTACAGGAGGGGACACACAGAGAAATCTGTGCCCTGTACTTGCAACCATTCCGACAGGCTCGAACGCAGGTCTGTCCGGATTAAGAACATGTTCTATCCGACTAGGCCACGCTGGAGTTGCCTTCTGAATCAAATTTGGCACTTGTATTTATATCTCATAGCAAGGTTAGTTAGTGTCTATTTATGAACAGTTGCCATGATTGACATGTGAAGTTGTTAATTTGTGTTGTCAGTTAGAAATACCTGACAGCTTTGTTTGATGAGGTTGCAGTCCCGTGAAGCAGTTTTATGAATGAATATTGGAGAATTTAGGCTAACTGACATGTACTCACCTAGTTGTACTCACCTAGTTGTGTTTGCGGGGGTTGAGCTCTGGCTCTTTGGTCCCGCCTCTCAACCGTCAATCAACAGGTGTACAGATTCCTGAGCCTATCGGGCTCTGTCATATCTACACTTGAAACTGTGTATGGAGTCAGCCTCCACCACATCACTTCCTAATGCATTCCATTTGTCAACCACTCTGACACTAAAAAAGTTCTTTCTAATATCTCTGTGGCTCATTTGGGCACTCAGTTTCCACCTGTGTCCCCTAGTACGTGTGCCCCTTGTGTTAAATAGACTGTCTTTATCTACCCTATCAATCCCCTTCAGAATCTTGAATGTGGTGATCATGTCCCCCCTAACTCTTCTGTTAGGGGGGACATATAGGACTGACTTCTGGACTGTCACATATGTCACTTCTGGACTGACATATAGGTAGATGTGTGTGTGTGTGTGTGTGTGTGTGTGTGTGTGTGTGTGTGTGTGTTAAAAGTATGTATTAATTAATAATTAGTGTGGTGTTTCCAAATAAGTTTGAGAATGGTAAACAAGCAATCCAATATCTAATATGTGCTATTTTATGTGTCATTCTATAAAATATATGTTTTACTAGGGAAGGAAAATCCGGTTTGTTTTTTTCTTCGTTTTATTTCAAGAATAAATAGTACATAGGGGAAGAAACGAAGGTTTTGGCTGGTTAAATATAGCGTTGTGGCCGCCATTTTCTGTGTTGGGGGTGGGGTGTGTTGTGGGATTGTGGATGGGGTGGTATGGGGGGGGGGTAGGGGTACGGCGGCCTCCATTGTGGGGGGGGGGGTGTTGGTTTGGGAGGGGGCACGGTGGGGGGGGGGGAGTGGTCCTGAGATGCTACCTTGGGAAGTGTCGTTGGGGGGGGGGGAGGGGGATGGGTTGGCAGTTAGGTATTTAAATTTAATTTTGTAAGATAGGTTATGTAGAGCGAAGTGTTGAGGAAGGAATAAGAAAAGTGTTTAGGACTGAGTTGAGTGTATTAGTTTTTGTGATTGATGTTAGCAGGAAGGTAGGTGGTTGAAATGTGTAAAGATTTGTTAATGAGATCATTTGGTTAATAATGTAGGAATTAAGAGTAAGTGATCACTGGAGATAGATATTCAACAGCATATTGAGTGGACAAATTTTAGCAGGTAGGTAGGCCGGCCGGGCGGCAGAGAGAGCCAATGGACTGACATATAGGTAGACGTTTTCTTCATGGATGGTAAACTATTATTAAAATGGCATGTACACATTTCCATGTGCGACATTCATGTACACACACACACACACACTGACCCACGGAGACTGCCCAAATATGTATACCATCAGCAGCAGTTGGTGTTCCCAGGCAGGTCACCCATCCATGTACTAACCAAATTCAACGGTGCTTAACCTGACTGATGTATGGGACGAGACGCAGTGTTCTCAAGGTGGTAGGTAGGTAGTATGGCTGTTTCTATTGTATACAAGTAGTAACTAATCACATGTGAGTGAGTGAGTCAAGATAATGGTAACTGCAGCGGGCGGGCAGGCAGGCGGAGGTACATAGCAGCCAATTCTCCATTAATGATAGTACTTATTGCAACTATTTAGTCAAATTAACCAACAACAAATGGACTACTACTACTTCTTCTACTACTACTACTACTACTACTGTTGCTCCAAAATAGAAAAGGATGGGATGCCGCCGCTGCCATTGATCTCGCACAAGTTGCTGCTGCTGCTGACAAATAACTCATCCTAGGCCTTGCATATGCTCTCTTAGGCTTCATTTAGTCAATACGTGTAACATCATTGAGTCGGGGGACAGGCAGACAGGCATTTTATACATGTTACGCTTATATAGTGGTCTCCAACACCCACCACCCCACAAGATCCATCTAGGGACTGATTAACTAACCCTCACTCACCACGCCCCAAGTAGCTTGCTTACTAACTCCTGGATACCTATTTACTGCTAGGTGAACAGGGGCATTCGCTGATAAGAAACGCTACCAACAGTTACAGTCCTCTTTCTATTTCTACAAACCTAGCCTATTTCCTAGCCAAAACTAACCTAGCCCATTTCCTAGCCAAAACTAACCTAACCTAATCTAACCTAACCTAACCTAACCATATCTAAACTAACCTAACTAACTTACTTTTGTATACCTATTTACTGCAAGATGAACAGAGGCATTCGGTGATAAGAAACGCTACCAACAGTTACAGCCCTATTTCTATTTCTACAAACCTAGCCTATTTCCTAGCAATAACTAACCTAACCTAACCTAATTTAACCTAACCTAACCTTATCTAAACTAACCTAACTAACTAACTTCTGGATACCTATTTACTGCTAGGTGAATAGAGGCGTTCGGTGATAGGAAACGCTACCTACAATTACAGCCCTCTTTCTATTACTATTTCTACAAACATAGCCTATTTCCTACCCTAAAATAACCTAACCTAACCTAACCCTCCACACCTAGCTGATTTCCTAGCCAAAACTAACCTAACCAACTCCTGGATACCTATTTACTGCCAGGTGAACAGAGGCATTCGGTGATAAGAAACGTTACCTAAAATTCCAGCTATTTTTTTCTCTTTATTATATTTATTGTTTTTAAATAATTTATAATTTATTTATACTCTATTCATTTTTTTTTATTTTTTTACCTATTTCTATTTCTACAAACGTAGCCAATTTCCTAGCCTAAACTAACCTAACCTAAATATATATATATATATATATATATATATATATATATATATATATAATATATATATATATATATATATATATATATATATATTATATATATATTATTAAATATGACCGAAAAAGTAAGATTAATAATTCTAACACGAATTTTCTTGATCTTTCGTAAACTACCCACCTCAAGACTCCGCTCCAATATAGAAGCATCAAGAAATATGGACCAATAGGCTTTCTACAATCACTTCCATTCAATACCCATTGTTTCGTGTTCTGTCTTGTGTTGATGAAATTAATACCCTATTAATACCACCTCACCCCATCCATCTCACTCAAATGTAGATATAAACAAATCGGAGATGTGTAAGTTCTATTCAGTTGTGTATGTGTAAACTAAAATCTTTGAAAATGTAATAAGTTTTACGAAACGCGCTCAAGTGTCGCGTCAGACTAGAAATAAAAATGAATTTTGGAGAATTGATTTTTGAATTACCACCAACAGTGAAAAGAAATGTACGAAAGATCGAGAAAATTCGTGTTAGAATTATTAATCTTACTTTTTCGGTCATATTTAATAATATATGTCTACAGGAAAGACTGCTACCAAATATACTATATATATATATATATATATATATATATATATATATATATATATATATATATATATATATATATATATATATATATATATATATATATATATATAAACCAACCACAAAATAACCAACCATACCTATACCTTACCAACATACCCTAACCAACCCAACCTAAGCATACATATTATCTAAATTGATAACTAAACCATAATTATGCTTGTTTTAACCTAAAATTCTAACCTCAAATTCTAACCTAATTCTAGTTCTAACCAACCTAACCAAACCAACCAACCTAACCAACTAACCTAACTAAGCTAACTAACCAACCTAACCAACCAACCTAACCAACCTAACCAACCAACCAACCAACCTAACCAACCAACCTAACCAACCAACCTAACTAACCAACCTATCCAACCAACCTAATCAACCAACCTAGGCAACCTAACTTAACCAACCAACCTAACCAACCAACCTAACCAACCTATCCTCCCTTCTTATTATCTGACCCGAATTTTCGGTTCGTGTCAGAGTCCATGAGTGTCCGTGTGCGTGTCCGTGTCTGTGAATCCATGGGGTTTTGGGTCCAGGAAGCTATTTGTGTCAACCCAAATTGCCTCCCTTCTCCCCACCTGAAATCCAGGTGGATTGAAAGACCTGACCTAGGTCAGTTGATCCATGTATCCGTCCGTGGGCCCCCGGACTTCAACCCTTCCCCACATTCCAAAGGGTCAGTCAATCAATCTTGGCTATCCAGAGAATCTATCGAAACTGATGCTCCTACAGGAGGGGACACACAGAGAAATCTGTGCCCTGTACTTGCAACCATTCCGACAGGCTCGAACGCAGGTCTGTCCGGATTAAGAACATGTTCTATCCGACTAGGCCACGCTGGAGTTGCCTTCTGAATCAAATTTGGCACTTGTATTTATATCTCATAGCAAGGTTAGTTAGTGTCTATTTATGAACAGTTGCCATGATTGACATGTGAAGTTGTTAATTTGTGTTGTCAGTTAGAAATACCTGACAGCTTTGTTTGATGAGGTTGCAGTCCCGTGAAGCAGTTTTATGAATGAATATTGGAGAATTTAGGCTAACTGACATGTACTCACCTAGTTGTACTCACCTAGTTGTGTTTGCGGGGGTTGAGCTCTGGCTCTTTGGTCCCGCCTCTCAACCGTCAATCAACAGGTGTACAGATTCCTGAGCCTATCGGGCTCTGTCATATCTACACTTGAAACTGTGTATGGAGTCAGCCTCCACCACATCACTTCCTAATGCATTCCATTTGTCAACCACTCTGACACTAAAAAAGTTCTTTCTAATATCTCTGTGGCTCATTTGGGCACTCAGTTTCCACCTGTGTCCCCTAGTACGTGTGCCCCTTGTGTTAAATAGACTGTCTTTATCTACCCTATCAATCCCCTTCAGAATCTTGAATGTGGTGATCATGTCCCCCCTAACTCTTCTGTTAGGGGGGACATATAGGACTGACTTCTGGACTGTCACATATGTCACTTCTGGACTGACATATAGGTAGATGTGTGTGTGTGTGTGTGTGTGTGTGTGTGTGTGTGTGTGTGTGTGTGTGTGTGTGTGTGTGTAAAAGTATGTATTAATTAATAATTAGTGTGGTGTTTCCAAATAAGTTTGAGAATGGTAAACAAGCAATCCAATATCTAATATGTGCTATTTTATGTGTCATTCTATAAAATATATGTTTTACTAGGGAAGGAAAATCCGGTTTGTTTTTTTCTTCGTTTTATTTCAAGAATAAATAGTACATAGGGGAAGAAACGAAGGTTTTGGCTGGTTAAATATAGCGTTGTGGCCGCCATTTTCTGTGTTGGGGGTGGGGTGTGTTGTGGGATTGTGGATGGGGTGGTATGGGGGGGGGGTAGGGGTACGGCGGCCTCCATTGTGGGGGGGGGGGTGTTGGTTTGGGAGGGGGCACGGTGGGGGGGGGGGGAGTGGTCCTGAGATGCTACCTTGGGAAGTGTCGTTGGGGGGGGGGGGGGGATGGGTTGGCAGTTAGGTATTTAAATTTAATTTTGTAAGATAGGTTATGTAGAGCGAAGTGTTGAGGAAGGAATAAGAAAAGTGTTTAGGACTGAGTTGAGTGTATTAGTTTTTGTGATTGATGTTAGCAGGAAGGTAGGTGGTTGAAATGTGTAAAGATTTGTTAATGAGATCATTTGGTTAATAATGTAGGAATTAAGAGTAAGTGATCACTGGAGATAGATATTCAACAGCATATTGAGTGGACAAATTTTAGCAGGTAGGTAGGCCGGCCGGGCGGCAGAGAGAGCCAATGGACTGACATATAGGTAGACGTTTTCTTCATGGATGGTAAACTATTATTAAAATGGCATGTACACATTTCCATGTGCGACATTCATGTACACACACACACACACTGACCCACGGAGACTGCCCAAATATGTATACCATCAGCAGCAGTTGGTGTTCCCAGGCAGGTCACCCATCCATGTACTAACCAAATTCAACGGTGCTTAACCTGACTGATGTATGGGACGAGACGCAGTGTTCTCAAGGTGGTAGGTAGGTAGTATGGCTGTTTCTATTGTATACAAGTAGTAACTAATCACATGTGAGTGAGTGAGTCAAGATAATGGTAACTGCAGCGGGCGGGCAGGCAGGCGGAGGTACATAGCAGCCAATTCTCCATTAATGATAGTACTTATTGCAACTATTTAGTCAAATTAACCAACAACAAATGGACTACTACTACTTCTTCTACTACTACTACTACTACTACTGTTGCTCCAAAATAGAAAAGGATGGGATGCCGCCGCTGCCATTGATCTCGCACAAGTTGCTGCTGCTGCTGACAAATAACTCATCCTAGGCCTTGCATATGCTCTCTTAGGCTTCATTTAGTCAATACGTGTAACATCATTGAGTCGGGGGACAGGCAGACAGGCATTTTATACATGTTACGCTTATATAGTGGTCTCCAACACCCACCACCCCACAAGATCCATCTAGGGACTGATTAACTAACCCTCACTCACCACGCCCCAAGTAGCTTGCTTACTAACTCCTGGATACCTATTTACTGCTAGGTGAACAGGGGCATTCGCTGATAAGAAACGCTACCAACAGTTACAGTCCTCTTTCTATTTCTACAAACCTAGCCTATTTCCTAGCCAAAACTAACCTAGCCCATTTCCTAGCCAAAACTAACCTAACCTAATCTAACCTAACCTAACCTAACCTAACCATATCTAAACTAACCTAACTAACTTACTTTTGTATACCTATTTACTGCAAGATGAACAGAGGCATTCGGTGATAAGAAACGCTACCAACAGTTACAGCCCTATTTCTATTTCTACAAACCTAGCCTATTTCCTAGCAATAACTAACCTAACCTAACCTAATTTAACCTAACCTAACCTTATCTAAACTAACCTAACTAACTAACTTCTGGATACCTATTTACTGCTAGGTGAATAGAGGCGTTCGGTGATAGGAAACGCTACCTACAATTACAGCCCTCTTTCTATTACTATTTCTACAAACATAGCCTATTTCCTACCCTAAAATAACCTAACCTAACCTAACCCTCCACACCTAGCTGATTTCCTAGCCAAAACTAACCTAACCAACTCCTGGATACCTATTTACTGCCAGGTGAACAGAGGCATTCGGTGATAAGAAACGTTACCTAAAATTCCAGCTATTTTTTTCTCTTTATTATATTTATTGTTTTTAAATAATTTATAATTTATTTATACTCTATTCATTTTTTTTTATTTTTTTACCTATTTCTATTTCTACAAACGTAGCCAATTTCCTAGCCTAAACTAACCTAACCTAAATATATATATATATATATATATATATATATATATATATATATATATATATATATATATATATATATATATATATATATATATATATATATATATATATATATATATATATATATATATATATATATTATTAAATATGACCGAAAAAGTAAGATTAATAATTCTAACACGAATTTTCTTGATCTTTCGTAAACTACCCACCTCAAGACTCCGCTCCAATATAGAAGCATCAAGAAATATGGACCAATAGGCTTTCTACAATCACTTCCATTCAATACCCATTGTTTCGTGTTCTGTCTTGTGTTGATGAAATTAATACCCTATTAATACCACCTCACCCCATCCATCTCACTCAAATGTAGATATAAACAAATCGGAGATGTGTAAGTTCTATTCAGTTGTGTATGTGTAAACTAAAATCTTTGAAAATGTAATAAGTTTTACGAAACGCGCTCAAGTGTCGCGTCAGACTAGAAATAAAAATGAATTTTGGAGAATTGATTTTTGAATTACCACCAACAGTGAAAAGAAATGTACGAAAGATCGAGAAAATTCGTGTTAGAATTATTAATCTTACTTTTTCGGTCATATTTAATAATATATGTCTACAGGAAAGACTGCTACCAAAATATACTAATATATATATATATATATATATATATATATATATATATATATATATATATATATATATATACCAACCACAAAATAACCAACCATACCTATACCTTACCAACATACCCTAACCAACCCAACCTAAGCATACATATTATCTAAATTGATAACTAAACCATAATTATGCTTGTTTTAACCTAAAATTCTAACCTCAAATTCTAACCTAATTCTAGTTCTAACCAACCTAACCAAACCAACCAACCTAACCAACTAACCTAACTAAGCTAACTAACCAACCTAACCAACCAACCTAACCAACCTAACCAACCAACCAACCAACCTAACCAACCAACCTAACCAACCAACCTAACTAACCAACCTATCCAACCAACCTAATCAACCAACCTAGGCAACCTAACTTAACCAACCAACCTAACCAACCAACCTAACCAACCTATCCTCCCTTCTTATTATCTGACCCGAATTTTCGGTTCGTGTCAGAGTCCATGAGTGTCCGTGTGCGTGTCCGTGTCTGTGAATCCATGGGGTTTTGGGTCCAGGAAGCTATTTGTGTCAACCCAAATTGCCTCCCTTCTCCCCACCTGAAATCCAGGTGGATTGAAAGACCTGACCTAGGTCAGTTGATCCATGTATCCGTCCGTGGGCCCCCGGACTTCAACCCTTCCCCACATTCCAAAGGGTCAGTCAATCAATCTTGGCTATCCAGAGAATCTATCGAAACTGATGCTCCTACAGGAGGGGACACACAGAGAAATCTGTGCCCTGTACTTGCAACCATTCCGACAGGCTCGAACGCAGGTCTGTCCGGATTAAGAACATGTTCTATCCGACTAGGCCACGCTGGAGTTGCCTTCTGAATCAAATTTGGCACTTGTATTTATATCTCATAGCAAGGTTAGTTAGTGTCTATTTATGAACAGTTGCCATGATTGACATGTGAAGTTGTTAATTTGTGTTGTCAGTTAGAAATACCTGACAGCTTTGTTTGATGAGGTTGCAGTCCCGTGAAGCAGTTTTATGAATGAATATTGGAGAATTTAGGCTAACTGACATGTACTCACCTAGTTGTACTCACCTAGTTGTGTTTGCGGGGGTTGAGCTCTGGCTCTTTGGTCCCGCCTCTCAACCGTCAATCAACAGGTGTACAGATTCCTGAGCCTATCGGGCTCTGTCATATCTACACTTGAAACTGTGTATGGAGTCAGCCTCCACCACATCACTTCCTAATGCATTCCATTTGTCAACCACTCTGACACTAAAAAAGTTCTTTCTAATATCTCTGTGGCTCATTTGGGCACTCAGTTTCCACCTGTGTCCCCTAGTACGTGTGCCCCTTGTGTTAAATAGACTGTCTTTATCTACCCTATCAATCCCCTTCAGAATCTTGAATGTGGTGATCATGTCCCCCCTAACTCTTCTGTTAGGGGGGACATATAGGACTGACTTCTGGACTGTCACATATGTCACTTCTGGACTGACATATAGGTAGATGTGTGTGTGTGTGTGTGTGTGTGTGTGTGTTTAAAAGTATGTATTAATTAATAATTAGTGTGGTGTTTCCAAATAAGTTTGAGAATGGTAAACAAGCAATCCAATATCTAATATGTGCTATTTTATGTGTCATTCTATAAAATATATGTTTTACTAGGGAAGGAAAATCCGGTTTGTTTTTTTTTCGTTTTATTTCAAGAATAAATAGTACATAGGGGAAGAAACGAAGGTTTTGGCTGGTTAAATATAGCGTTGTGGCCGCCATTTTCTGTGTTGGGGGTGGGGTGTGTTGTGGGATTGTGGATGGGGTGGTATGGGGGGGGGGTAGGGGTACGGCGGCCTCCATTGTGGGGGGGGGTGTTGGTTTGGGAGGGGGCACGGTGGGGGGGGGGGAGTGGTCCTGAGATGCTACCTTGGGAAGTGTCGTTGGGGGGGGGGCAGGGGGATGGGTTGGCAGTTAGGTATTTAAATTTAATTTTGTAAGATAGGTTATGTAGAGCGAAGTGTTGAGGAAGGAATAAGAAAAGTGTTTAGGACTGAGTTGAGTGTATTAGTTTTTGTGATTGATGTTAGCAGGAAGGTAGGTGGTTGAAATGTGTAAAGATTTGTTAATGAGATCATTTGGTTAATAATGTAGGAATTAAGAGTAAGTGATCACTGGAGATAGATATTCAACAGCATATTGAGTGGACAAATTTTAGCAGGTAGGTAGGCCGGCCGGGCGGCAGAGAGAGCCAATGGACTGACATATAGGTAGACGTTTTCTTCATGGATGGTAAACTATTATTAAAATGGCATGTACACATTTCCATGTGCGACATTCATGTACACACACACACACACACTGACCCACGGAGACTGCCCAAATATGTATACCATCAGCAGCAGTTGGTGTTCCCAGGCAGGTCACCCATCCATGTACTAACCAAATTCAACGGTGCTTAACCTGACTGATGTATGGGACGAGACGCAGTGTTCTCAAGGTGGTAGGTAGGTAGTATGGCTGTTTCTATTGTATACAAGTAGTAACTAATCACATGTGAGTGAGTGAGTCAAGATAATGGTAACTGCAGCGGGCGGGCAGGCAGGCGGAGGTACATAGCAGCCAATTCTCCATTAATGATAGTACTTATTGCAACTATTTAGTCAAATTAACCAACAACAAATGGACTACTACTACTTCTTCTACTACTACTACTACTACTACTGTTGCTCCAAAATAGAAAAGGATGGGATGCCGCCGCTGCCATTGATCTCGCACAAGTTGCTGCTGCTGCTGACAAATAACTCATCCTAGGCCTTGCATATGCTCTCTTAGGCTTCATTTAGTCAATACGTGTAACATCATTGAGTCGGGGGACAGGCAGACAGGCATTTTATACATGTTACGCTTATATAGTGGTCTCCAACACCCACCACCCCACAAGATCCATCTAGGGACTGATTAACTAACCCTCACTCACCACGCCCCAAGTAGCTTGCTTACTAACTCCTGGATACCTATTTACTGCTAGGTGAACAGGGGCATTCGCTGATAAGAAACGCTACCAACAGTTACAGTCCTCTTTCTATTTCTACAAACCTAGCCTATTTCCTAGCCAAAACTAACCTAGCCCATTTCCTAGCCAAAACTAACCTAACCTAATCTAACCTAACCTAACCTAACCTAACCATATCTAAACTAACCTAACTAACTTACTTTTGTATACCTATTTACTGCAAGATGAACAGAGGCATTCGGTGATAAGAAACGCTACCAACAGTTACAGCCCTATTTCTATTTCTACAAACCTAGCCTATTTCCTAGCAATAACTAACCTAACCTAACCTAATTTAACCTAACCTAACCTTATCTAAACTAACCTAACTAACTAACTTCTGGATACCTATTTACTGCTAGGTGAATAGAGGCGTTCGGTGATAGGAAACGCTACCTACAATTACAGCCCTCTTTCTATTACTATTTCTACAAACATAGCCTATTTCCTACCCTAAAATAACCTAACCTAACCTAACCCTCCACACCTAGCTGATTTCCTAGCCAAAACTAACCTAACCAACTCCTGGATACCTATTTACTGCCAGGTGAACAGAGGCATTCGGTGATAAGAAACGTTACCTAAAATTCCAGCTATTTTTTTCTCTTTATTATATTATTGTTTTTAAATAATTTATAATTTATTTATACTCTATTCATTTTTTTTTATTTTTTTACCTATTTCTATTTCTACAAACGTAGCCAATTTCCTAGCCTAAACTAACCTAACCTAAATATATATATATATATATATATATATATATATATATATATATATATATATATATATATATATATATATATATATATATATATATATATATATATATATATATATATATATATATATATATATATTATTAAATATGACCGAAAAAGTAAGATTAATAATTCTAACACGAATTTTCTTGATCTTTCGTAAACTACCCACCTCAAGACTCCGCTCCAATATAGAAGCATCAAGAAATATGGACCAATAGGCTTTCTACAATCACTTCCATTCAATACCCATTGTTTCGTGTTCTGTCTTGTGTTGATGAAATTAATACCCTATTAATACCACCTCACCCCATCCATCTCACTCAAATGTAGATATAAACAAATCGGAGATGTGTAAGTTCTATTCAGTTGTGTATGTGTAAACTAAAATCTTTGAAAATGTAATAAGTTTTACGAAACGCGCTCAAGTGTCGCGTCAGACTAGAAATAAAAATGAATTTTGGAGAATTGATTTTTGAATTACCACCAACAGTGAAAAGAAATGTACGAAAGATCGAGAAAATTCGTGTTAGAATTATTAATCTTACTTTTTCGGTCATATTTAATAATATATGTCTACAGGAAAGACTGCTACCAAAATATACTAATATATATATATATATATATATATATATATATATATATATATATATATATATATATATATATATATAACCAACCACAAAATAACCAACCATACCTATACCTTACCAACATACCCTAACCAACCCAACCTAAGCATACATATTATCTAAATTGATAACTAAACCATAATTATGCTTGTTTTAACCTAAAATTCTAACCTCAAATTCTAACCTAATTCTAGTTCTAACCAACCTAACCAAACCAACCAACCTAACCAACTAACCTAACTAAGCTAACTAACCAACCTAACCAACCAACCTAACCAACCTAACCAACCAACCAACCAACCTAACCAACCAACCTAACCAACCAACCTAACTAACCAACCTATCCAACCAACCTAATCAACCAACCTAGGCAACCTAACTTAACCAACCAACCTAACCAACCAACCTAACCAACCTATCCTCCCTTCTTATTATCTGACCCGAATTTTCGGTTCGTGTCAGAGTCCATGAGTGTCCGTGTGCGTGTCCGTGTCTGTGAATCCATGGGGTTTTGGGTCCAGGAAGCTATTTGTGTCAACCCAAATTGCCTCCCTTCTCCCCACCTGAAATCCAGGTGGATTGAAAGACCTGACCTAGGTCAGTTGATCCATGTATCCGTCCGTGGGCCCCCGGACTTCAACCCTTCCCCACATTCCAAAGGGTCAGTCAATCAATCTTGGCTATCCAGAGAATCTATCGAAACTGATGCTCCTACAGGAGGGGACACACAGAGAAATCTGTGCCCTGTACTTGCAACCATTCCGACAGGCTCGAACGCAGGTCTGTCCGGATTAAGAACATGTTCTATCCGACTAGGCCACGCTGGAGTTGCCTTCTGAATCAAATTTGGCACTTGTATTTATATCTCATAGCAAGGTTAGTTAGTGTCTATTTATGAACAGTTGCCATGATTGACATGTGAAGTTGTTAATTTGTGTTGTCAGTTAGAAATACCTGACAGCTTTGTTTGATGAGGTTGCAGTCCCGTGAAGCAGTTTTATGAATGAATATTGGAGAATTTAGGCTAACTGACATGTACTCACCTAGTTGTACTCACCTAGTTGTGTTTGCGGGGGTTGAGCTCTGGCTCTTTGGTCCCGCCTCTCAACCGTCAATCAACAGGTGTACAGATTCCTGAGCCTATCGGGCTCTGTCATATCTACACTTGAAACTGTGTATGGAGTCAGCCTCCACCACATCACTTCCTAATGCATTCCATTTGTCAACCACTCTGACACTAAAAAAGTTCTTTCTAATATCTCTGTGGCTCATTTGGGCACTCAGTTTCCACCTGTGTCCCCTAGTACGTGTGCCCCTTGTGTTAAATAGACTGTCTTTATCTACCCTATCAATCCCCTTCAGAATCTTGAATGTGGTGATCATGTCCCCCCTAACTCTTCTGTTAGGGGGGACATATAGGACTGACTTCTGGACTGTCACATATGTCACTTCTGGACTGACATATAGGTAGATGTGTGTGTGTGTGTGTGTGTGTGTGTGTGTGTTTAAAAGTATGTATTAATTAATAATTAGTGTGGTGTTTCCAAATAAGTTTGAGAATGGTAAACAAGCAATCCAATATCTAATATGTGCTATTTTATGTGTCATTCTATAAAATATATGTTTTACTAGGGAAGGAAAATCCGGTTTGTTTTTTTCTTCGTTTTATTTCAAGAATAAATAGTACATAGGGGAAGAAACGAAGGTTTTGGCTGGTTAAATATAGCGTTGTGGCCGCCATTTTCTGTGTTGGGGGTGGGGTGTGTTGTGGGATTGTGGATGGGGTGGTATGGGGGGGGGGTAGGGGTACGGCGGCCTCCATTGTGGGGGGGGGGTGTTGGTTTGGGAGGGGGCACGGTGGGGGGGGGGGAGTGGTCCTGAGATGCTACCTTGGGAAGTGTCGTTGGGGGGGGGGCAGGGGGATGGGTTGGCAGTTAGGTATTTAAATTTAATTTTGTAAGATAGGTTATGTAGAGCGAAGTGTTGAGGAAGGAATAAGAAAAGTGTTTAGGACTGAGTTGAGTGTATTAGTTTTTGTGATTGATGTTAGCAGGAAGGTAGGTGGTTGAAATGTGTAAAGATTTGTTAATGAGATCATTTGGTTAATAATGTAGGAATTAAGAGTAAGTGATCACTGGAGATAGATATTCAACAGCATATTGAGTGGACAAATTTTAGCAGGTAGGTAGGCCGGCCGGGCGGCAGAGAGAGCCAATGGACTGACATATAGGTAGACGTTTTCTTCATGGATGGTAAACTATTATTAAAATGGCATGTACACATTTCCATGTGCGACATTCATGTACACACACACACACACTGACCCACGGAGACTGCCCAAATATGTATACCATCAGCAGCAGTTGGTGTTCCCAGGCAGGTCACCCATCCATGTACTAACCAAATTCAACGGTGCTTAACCTGACTGATGTATGGGACGAGACGCAGTGTTCTCAAGGTGGTAGGTAGGTAGTATGGCTGTTTCTATTGTATACAAGTAGTAACTAATCACATGTGAGTGAGTGAGTCAAGATAATGGTAACTGCAGCGGGCGGGCAGGCAGGCGGAGGTACATAGCAGCCAATTCTCCATTAATGATAGTACTTATTGCAACTATTTAGTCAAATTAACCAACAACAAATGGACTACTACTACTTCTTCTACTACTACTACTACTACTACTACTGTTGCTCCAAAATAGAAAAGGATGGGATGCCGCCGCTGCCATTGATCTCGCACAAGTTGCTGCTGCTGCTGACAAATAACTCATCCTAGGCCTTGCATATGCTCTCTTAGGCTTCATTTAGTCAATACGTGTAACATCATTGAGTCGGGGGACAGGCAGACAGGCATTTTATACATGTTACGCTTATATAGTGGTCTCCAACACCCACCACCCCACAAGATCCATCTAGGGACTGATTAACTAACCCTCACTCACCACGCCCCAAGTAGCTTGCTTACTAACTCCTGGATACCTATTTACTGCTAGGTGAACAGGGGCATTCGCTGATAAGAAACGCTACCAACAGTTACAGTCCTCTTTCTATTTCTACAAACCTAGCCTATTTCCTAGCCAAAACTAACCTAGCCCATTTCCTAGCCAAAACTAACCTAACCTAATCTAACCTAACCTAACCTAACCATATCTAAACTAACCTAACTAACTTACTTTTGTATACCTATTTACTGCAAGATGAACAGAGGCATTCGGTGATAAGAAACGCTACCAACAGTTACAGCCCTATTTCTATTTCTACAAACCTAGCCTATTTCCTAGCAATAACTAACCTAACCTAACCTAATTTAACCTAACCTAACCTTATCTAAACTAACCTAACTAACTAACTTCTGGATACCTATTTACTGCTAGGTGAATAGAGGCGTTCGGTGATAGGAAACGCTACCTACAATTACAGCCCTCTTTCTATTACTATTTCTACAAACATAGCCTATTTCCTACCCTAAAATAACCTAACCTAACCTAACCCTCCACACCTAGCTGATTTCCTAGCCAAAACTAACCTAACCAACTCCTGGATACCTATTTACTGCCAGGTGAACAGAGGCATTCGGTGATAAGAAACGTTACCTAAAATTCCAGCTATTTTTTTCTCTTTATTATATTTATTGTTTTTAAATAATTTATAATTTATTTATACTCTATTCATTTTTTTTTATTTTTTTACCTATTTCTATTTCTACAAACGTAGCCAATTTCCTAGCCTAAACTAACCTAACCTAAATATATATATATATATATATATATATATATATATATATATATATATATATATATATATATATATATATATATATATATATATATATATATATATATATAAATATGACCGAAAAAGTAAGATTAATAATTCTAACACGAATTTTCTTGATCTTTCGTAAACTACCCACCTCAAGACTCCGCTCCAATATAGAAGCATCAAGAAATATGGACCAATAGGCTTTCTACAATCACTTCCATTCAATACCCATTGTTTCGTGTTCTGTCTTGTGTTGATGAAATTAATACCCTATTAATACCACCTCACCCCATCCATCTCACTCAAATGTAGATATAAACAAATCGGAGATGTGTAAGTTCTATTCAGTTGTGTATGTGTAAACTAAAATCTTTGAAAATGTAATAAGTTTTACGAAACGCGCTCAAGTGTCGCGTCAGACTAGAAATAAAAATGAATTTTGGAGAATTGATTTTTGAATTACCACCAACAGTGAAAAGAAATGTACGAAAGATCGAGAAAATTCGTGTTAGAATTATTAATCTTACTTTTTCGGTCATATTTAATATATGTCTACAGGAAAGACTGCTACCAAAATATACTAATATATATATATATATATATAAGTATATATATATATATATATATATATATATATATATATATAATATATATACTATATATATATATATATTAATATATATATATAAACCAACCACAAATAACCAACCATACCTATACCTTACCAACATACCCTAACCAACCCCAACCTAAGCATACATATTATCTAAATTGATAACTAAACCATAATTATGCTTGTTTTAACCTAAAATTCTAACCTCAAATTCTAACCTAATTCTAGTTCTAACCAACCTAACCAAACCAACCAACCTAACCAACTAACCTAACTAAGCTAACTAACCAACCTAACCAACCAACCTAACCAACCTAACCAACAAACCAACCAACCTAACCAACCAACCTAACCAACCAACCTAACTAACCAACCTATCCAACCAACCTAATCAACCAACCTAGGCAACCTACTACCAACCAACCTAACCAACCAACCTAACCAACCTATCCTCCCTTCTTATTATCTGACCCGAATTTTCGGTTCGTGTCAGAGTCCATGAGTGTCCGTGTGCGTGTCCGTGTCTGTGAATCCATGGGGTTTTGGGTCCAGGAAGCTATTTGTGTCAACCCAAATTGCCTCCCTTCTCCCCACCTGAAATCCAGGTGGATTGAAAGACCTGACCTAGGTCAGTTGATCCATGTATCCGTCCGTGGGCCCCCCGGACTTCAACCCTTCCCCACATTCCAAAGGGTCAGTCAATCAATCTTGGCTATCCAGAGAATCTATCGAAACTGATGCTCCTACAGGAGGGGACACACAGAGAAATCTGTGCCCTGTACTTGCAACCATTCCGACAGGCTCGAACGCAGGTCTGTCCGGATTAAGAACATGTTCTATCCGACTAGGCCACGCTGGAGTTGCCTTCTGAATCAAATTTGGCACTTGTATTTATATCTCATAGCAAGGTTAGTTAGTGTCTATTTATGAACAGTTGCCATGATTGACATGTGAAGTTGTTAATTTGTGTTGTCAGTTAGAAATACCTGACAGCTTTGTTTGATGAGGTTGCAGTCCCGTGAAGCAGTTTTATGAATGAATATTGGAGAATTTAGGCTAACTGACATGTACTCACCTAGTTGTACTCACCTAGTTGTGTTTGCAGGGGTTGAGCTCTGGCTCTTTGGTCCCGCCTCTCAACCGTCAATCAACAGGTGTACAGATTCCTGAGCCTATCGGGCTCTGTCATATCTACACTTGAAACTGTGTATGGAGTCAGCCTCCACCACATCACTTCCTAATGCATTCCATTTGTCAACCACTCTGACACTAAAAAAGTTCTTTCTAATATCTCTGTGGCTCATTTGGGCACTCAGTTTCCACCTGTGTCCCCTAGTACGTGTGCCCCTTGTGTTAAATAGACTGTCTTTATCTACCCTATCAATCCCCTTCAGAATCTTGAATGTGGTGATCATGTCCCCCCTAACTCTTCTGTTAGGGGGGACATATAGGACTGACTTCTGGACTGTCACATATGTCACTTCTGGACTGACATATAGGTAGATGTGTGTGTGTGTGTGTGTGTGTGTGTGTGTGTGTGTGTGTGTGTGTGTTTAAAAGTATGTATTAATTAATAATTAGTGTGGTGTTTCCAAATAAGTTTGAGAATGGTAAACAAGCAATCCAATATCTAATATGTGCTATTTTATGTGTCATTCTATAAAATATATGTTTTACTAGGGAAGGAAAATCCGGTTTGTTTTTTTCTTCGTTTTATTTCAAGAATAAATAGTACATAGGGGAAGAAACGAAGGTTTTGGCTGGTTAAATATAGCGTTGTGGCCGCCATTTTCTGTGTTGGGGGTGGGGTGTGTTGTGGGATTGTGGATGGGGTGGTATGGGGGGGGGGGTAGGGGTACGGCGGCCTCCATTGTGGGGGGGGGGGGGGTGTTGGTTTGGGAGGGGGCACGGTGGGGGGGGGGGGAGTGGTCCTGAGATGCTACCTTGGGAAGTGTCGTTGGGGGGGGGGGCAGGGGGATGGGTTGGCAGTTAGGTATTTAAATTTAATTTTGTAAGATAGGTTATGTAGAGCGAAGTGTTGAGGAAGGAATAAGAAAAGTGTTTAGGACTGAGTTGAGTGTATTAGTTTTTGTGATTGATGTTAGCAGGAAGGAAGGTGGTTGAAATGTGTAAAGATTTGTTAATGAGATCATTTGGTTAATAATGTAGGAATTAAGAGTAAGTGATCACTGGAGATAGATATTCAACAGCATATTGAGTGGACAAATTTTAGCAGGTAGGTAGGCCGGCCGGGCGGCAGAGAGAGCCAATGGACTGACATATAGGTAGACGTTTTCTTCATGGATGGTAAACTATTATTAAAATGGCATGTACACATTTCCATGTGCGACATTCATGTACACACACACACACACACTGACCCACGGAGACTGCCCAAATATGTATACCATCAGCAGCAGTTGGTGTTCCCAGGCAGGTCACCCATCCATGTACTAACCAAATTCAACGGTGCTTAACCTGACTGATGTATGGGACGAGACGCAGTGTTCTCAAGGTGGTAGGTAGGTAGTATGGCTGTTTCTATTGTATACAAGTAGTAACTAATCACATGTGAGTGAGTGAGTCAAGATAATGGTAACTGCAGCGGGCGGGCAGGCAGGCGGAGGTACATAGCAGCCAATTCTCCATTAATGATAGTACTTATTGCAACTATTTAGTCAAATTAACCAACAACAAATGGACTACTACTACTTCTTCTACTACTACTACTACTACTACTGTTGCTCCAAAATAGAAAAGGATGGGATGCCGCCGCTGCCATTGATCTCGCACAAGTTGCTGCTGCTGCTGACAAATAACTCATCCTAGGCCTTGCATATGCTCTCTTAGGCTTCATTTAGTCAATACGTGTAACATCATTGAGTCGGGGGACAGGCAGACAGGCATTTTATACATGTTACGCTTATATAGTGGTCTCCAACACCCACCACCCCACAAGATCCATCTAGGGACTGATTAACTAACCCTCACTCACCACGCCCCAAGTAGCTTGCTTACTAACTCCTGGATACCTATTTACTGCTAGGTGAACAGGGGCATTCGCTGATAAGAAACGCTACCAACAGTTACAGTCCTCTTTCTATTTCTACAAACCTAGCCTATTTCCTAGCCAAAACTAACCTAGCCCATTTCCTAGCCAAAACTAACCTAACCTAATCTAACCTAACCTAACCTAACCTAACCATATCTAAACTAACCTAACTAACTTACTTTTGTATACCTATTACTGCAAGATGAACAGAGGCATTCGGTGATAAGAAACGCTACCAACAGTTACAGCCCTATTTCTATTTCTACAAACCTAGCCTATTTCCTAGCAATAACTAACCTAACCTAACCTAATTTAACCTAACCTAACCTTATCTAAACTAACCTAACTAACTAACTTCTGGATACCTATTTACTGCTAGGTGAATAGAGGCGTTCGGTGATAGGAAACGCTACCTACAATTACAGCCCTCTTTCTATTACTATTTCTACAAACATAGCCTATTTCCTACCCTAAAATAACCTAACCTAACCTAACCCTCCACACCTAGCTGATTTCCTAGCCAAAACTAACCTAACCAACTCCTGGATACCTATTTACTGCCAGGTGAACAGAGGCATTCGGTGATAAGAAACGTTACCTAAAATTCCAGCTATTTTTTCTCTTTATTATATTTATTGTTTTTAAATAATTTATAATTTATTTATACTCTATTCATTTTTTTTTATTTTTTTACCTATTTCTATTTCTACAAACGTAGCCAATTTCCTAGCCTAAACTAACCTAACCTAAATATATATATATATATATATATATATATATATATATATATATATATATATATATATATATATATATATATATATATATATATATATATATATATATATATATATATATATATATATATATTATTAAATATGACCGAAAAAGTAAGATTAATAATTCTAACACGAATTTTCTTGATCTTTCGTAAACTACCCACCTCAAGACTCCGCTCCAATATAGAAGCATCAAGAAATATGGACCAATAGGCTTTCTACAATCACTTCCATTCAATACCCATTGTTTCGTGTTCTGTCTTGTGTTGATGAAATTAATACCCTATTAATACCACCTCACCCCATCCATCTCACTCAAATGTAGATATAAACAAATCGGAGATGTGTAAGTTCTATTCAGTTGTGTATGTGTAAACTAAAATCTTTGAAAATGTAATAAGTTTTACGAAACGCGCTCAAGTGTCGCGTCAGACTAGAAATAAAAATGAATTTGGAGAATTGATTTTTGAATTACCACCAACAGTGAAAAGAAATGTACGAAAGATCGAGAAAATTCGTGTTAGAATTATTAATCTTACTTTTTCGGTCATATTTAATAATATATGTCTACAGGAAAGACTGCTACCAAAATATACTAATATATATATATATATATATATATATATATATATATATATATATATATATATATATATATATATATCTATATATATATATATATATAAACCAACCACAAAAATAACCAACCATACCTATACCTTACCAACATACCCTAACCAACCCAACCTAAGCATACATATTATCTAAATTGATAACTAAACCATAATTATGCTTGTTTTAACCTAAAATTCTAACCTCAAATTCTAACCTAATTCTAGTTCTAACCAACCTAACCAAACCAACCAACCTAACCAACTAACCTAACTAAGCTAACTAACCAACCTAACCAACCAACCTAACCAACCTAACCAACCAACCAACCAACCTAACCAACCAACCTAACCAACCAACCTAACTAACCAACCTATCCAACCAACCTAATCAACCAACCTAGGCAACCTAACTTAACCAACCAACCTAACCAACCAACCTAACCAACCTATCCTCCCTTCTTATTATCTGACCCGAATTTTCGGTTCATGTCAGAGTCCATGAGTGTCCGTGTGCGTGTCCGTGTCTGTGAATCCATGGGGTTTTGGGTCCAGGAAGCTATTTGTGTCAACCCAAATTGCCTCCCTTCTCCCCACCTGAAATCCAGGTGGATTGAAAGACCTGACCTAGGTCAGTTGATCCATGTATCCGTCCGTGGGCCCCCGGACTTCAACCCTTCCCCACATTCCAAAGGGTCAGTCAATCAATCTTGGCTATCCAGAGAATCTATCGAAACTGATGCTCCTACAGGAGGGGACACACAGAGAAATCTGTGCCCTGTACTTGCAACCATTCCGACAGGCTCGAACGCAGGTCTGTCCGGATTAAGAACATGTTCTATCCGACTAGGCCACGCTGGAGTTGCCTTCTGAATCAAATTTGGCACTTGTATTTATATCTCATAGCAAGGTTAGTTAGTGTCTATTTATGAACAGTTGCCATGATTGACATGTGAAGTTGTTAATTTGTGTTGTCAGTTAGAAATACCTGACAGCTTTGTTTGATGAGGTTGCAGTCCCGTGAAGCAGTTTTATGAATGAATATTGGAGAATTTAGGCTAACTGACATGTACTCACCTAGTTGTACTCACCTAGTTGTGTTTGCGGGGGTTGAGCTCTGGCTCTTTGGTCCCGCCTCTCAACCGTCAATCAACAGGTGTACAGATTCCTGAGCCTATCGGGCTCTGTCATATCTACACTTGAAACTGTGTATGGAGTCAGCCTCCACCACATCACTTCCTAATGCATTCCATTTGTCAACCACTCTGACACTAAAAAAGTTCTTTCTAATATCTCTGTGGCTCATTTGGGCACTCAGTTTCCACCTGTGTCCCCTAGTACGTGTGCCCCTTGTGTTAAATAGACTGTCTTTATCTACCCTATCAATCCCCTTCAGAATCTTGAATGTGGTGATCATGTCCCCCCTAACTCTTCTGTTAGGGGGGACATATAGGACTGACTTCTGGACTGTCACATATGTCACTTCTGGACTGACATATAGGTAGATGTGTGTGTGTGTGTGTGTGTGTGTGTGTGTGTGTGTGTGTGTGTGTGTGTTTAAAAGTATGTATTAATTAATAATTAGTGTGGCGTTTCCAAATAAGTTTGAGAATGGTAAACAAGCAATCCAATATCTAATATGTGCTATTTTATGTGTCATTCTATAAAATATATGTTTTACTAGGGAAGGAAAATCCGGTTTGTTTTTTTCTTCGTTTTATTTCAAGAATAAATAGTACATAGGGGAAGAAACGAAGGTTTTGGCTGGTTAAATATAGCGTTGTGGCCGCCATTTTCTGTGTTGGGGGTGGGGTGTGTTGTGGGATTGTGGATGGGGTGGTATGGGGGGGGGGGGGGTAGGGGTACGGCGGCCTCCATTGTGGGGGGGGGGTGTTGGTTTGGGAGGGGGCACGGTGGGGGGGGGGGGGAGTGGTCCTGAGATGCTACCTTGGGAAGTGTCGTTGGGGGGGGGGGCAGGGGGATGGGTTGGCAGTTAGGTATTTAAATTTAATTTTGTAAGATAGGTTATGTAGAGCGAAGTGTTGAGGAAGGAATAAGAAAAGTGTTTAGGACTGAGTTGAGTGTATTAGTTTTTGTGATTGATGTTAGCAGGAAGGTAGGTGGTTGAAATGTGTAAAGATTTGTTAATGAGATCATTTGGTTAATAATGTAGGAATTAAGAGTAAGTGATCACTGGAGATAGATATTCAACAGCATATTGAGTGGACAAATTTTAGCAGGTAGGTAGGCCGGCCGGGCGGCAGAGAGAGCCAATGGACTGACATATAGGTAGACGTTTTCTTCATGGATGGTAAACTATTATTAAAATGGCATGTACACATTTCCATGTGCGACATTCATGTACACACACACTGACCCACGGAGACTGCCCAAATATGTATACCATCAGCAGCAGTTGGTGTTCCCAGGCAGGTCACCCATCCATGTACTAACCAAATTCAACGGTGCTTAACCTGACTGATGTATGGGACGAGACGCAGTGTTCTCAAGGTGGTAGGTAGGTAGTATGGCTGTTTCTATTGTATACAAGTAGTAACTAATCACATGTGAGTGAGTGAGTCAAGATAATGGTAACTGCAGCGGGCGGGCAGGCAGGCGGAGGTACATAGCAGCCAATTCTCCATTAATGATAGTACTTATTGCAACTATTTAGTCAAATTAACCAACAACAAATGGACTACTACTACTTCTTCTACTACTACTACTACTACTGTTGCTCCAAAATAGAAAAGGATGGGATGCCGCCGCTGCCATTGATCTCGCACAAGTTGCTGCTGCTGCTGACAAATAACTCATCCTAGGCCTTGCATATTTTTTTTTTTTTTTTTTTTTTTTTTTTTTTTTTTTTTTTTTTTTTTTTTTTTTTTTTTTTTTTTTTGAGATATATACAAGAGTTGTTACATTCTTGTACAGCCACTAGTACGCGTAGCGTTTCGGGCAAGTCCTTAATCCTATGGTCCCTGGAATACGATCCCCTGCCGCGAAGAATCGTTTTTTCATCCAAGTACACATTTTACTGTTGCGTTAAACAGAGGCTACAGTTAAGGAATTGCGCCCAGTAAATCCTCCCCGGCCAGGATACGAACCCATGACATAGCGCTCGCGGAACGCCAGGCGAGTGTCTTACCACTACACCACGGAGACTGTAATAGGCTTCATTTAGTCAATACGTGTAACATCATTGAGTCGGGGGACAGGCAGACAGGCATTTTATACATGTTACGCTTATATAGTGGTCTCCAACACCCACCACCCCACAAGATCCATCTAGGGACTGATTAACTAACCCTCACTCACCACGCCCCAAGTAGCTTGCTTACTAACTCCTGGATACCTATTTACTGCTAGGTGAACAGGGGCATTCGCTGATAAGAAACGCTACCAACAGTTACAGTCCTCTTTCTATTTCTACAAACCTAGCCTATTTCCTAGCCAAAACTAACCTAGCCCATTTCCTAGCCAAAACTAACCTAACCTAATCTAACCTAACCTAACCTAACCTAACCATATCTAAACTAACCTAACTAACTTACTTTTGTATACCTATTTACTGCAAGATGAACAGAGGCATTCGGTGATAAGAAACGCTACCAACAGTTACAGCCCTATTTCTATTTCTACAAACCTAGCCTATTTCCTAGCAATAACTAACCTAACCTAACCTAATTTAACCTAACCTAACCTTATCTAAACTAACCTAACTAACTAACTTCTGGATACCTATTTACTGCTAGGTGAATAGAGGCGTTCGGTGATAGGAAACGCTACCTACAATTACAGCCCTCTTTCTATTACTATTTCTACAAACATAGCCTATTTCCTACCCTAAAATAACCTAACCTAACCTAACCCTCCACACCTAGCTGATTTCCTAGCCAAAACTAACCTAACCAACTCCTGGATACCTATTTACTGCCAGGTGAACAGAGGCATTCGGTGATAAGAAACGTTACCTAAAATTCCAGCTATTTTTTTCTCTTTATTATATTTATTGTTTTTAAATAATTTATAATTTATTTATACTCTATTCATTTTTTTTTATTTTTTTACCTATTTCTATTTCTACAAACGTAGCCAATTTCCTAGCCTAAACTAACCTAACCTAAATATATATATATATATATATATATATATATATATATATATATATATATATATATATATATATATATATATATATATATATATATATATATATATATATATTATTAAATATGACCGAAAAAGTAAGATTAATAATTCTAACACGAATTTTCTTGATCTTTCGTAAACTACCCACCTCAAGACTCCGCTCCAATATAGAAGCATCAAGAAATATGGACCAATAGGCTTTCTACAATCACTTCCATTCAATACCCATTGTTTCGTGTTCTGTCTTGTGTTGATGAAATTAATACCCTATTAATACCACCTCACCCCATCCATCTCACTCAAATGTAGATATAAACAAATCGGAGATGTGTAAGTTCTATTCAGTTGTGTATGTGTAAACTAAAATCTTTGAAAATGTAATAAGTTTTACGAAACGCGCTCAAGTGTCGCGTCAGACTAGAAATAAAAATGAATTTTGGAGAATTGATTTTTGAATTACCACCAACAGTGAAAAGAAATGTACGAAAGATCGAGAAAATTCGTGTTAGAATTATTAATCTTACTTTTTCGGTCATATTTAATAATATATGTCTACAGGAAAGACTGCTACCAAAATATACTAATATATATATATATATATATATATATATATATATATATATATATATATATATATATATATATATATATATATATATATATATATATATATATATATATATATATATATATATATATATATATAAACCAACCACAAAATAACCAACCATACCTATACCTTACCAACATACCCTAACCAACCCAACCTAAGCATACATATTATCTAAATTGATAACTAAACCATAATTATGCTTGTTTTAACCTAAAATTCTAACCTCAAATTCTAACCTAATTCTAGTTCTAACCAACCTAACCAAACCAACCAACCTAACCAACTAACCTAACTAAGCTAACTAACCAACCTAACCAACCAACCTAACCAACCTAACCAACCAACCAACCAACCTAACCAACCAACCTAACCAACCAACCTAACTAACCAACCTATCCAACCAACCTAATCAACCAACCTAGGCAACCTAACTTAACCAACCAACCTAACCAACCAACCTAACCAACCAACCTAACCAACCTATCCTCCCTTCTTATTATCTGACCCGAATTTTCGGTTCGTGTCAGAGTCCATGAGTGTCCGTGTGCGTGTCCGTGTCTGTGAATCCATGGGGTTTTGGGTCCAGGAAGCTATTTGTGTCAACCCAAATTGCCTCCCTTCTCCCCACCTGAAATCCAGGTGGATTGAAAGACCTGACCTAGGTCAGTTGATCCATGTATCCGTCCGTGGGCCCCCGGACTTCAACCCTTCCCCACATTCCAAAGGGTCAGTCAATCAATCTTGGCTATCCAGAGAATCTATCGAAACTGATGCTCCTACAGGAGGGGACACACAGAGAAATCTGTGCCCTGTACTTGCAACCATTCCGACAGGCTCGAACGCAGGTCTGTCCGGATTAAGAACATGTTCTATCCGACTAGGCCACGCTGGAGTTGCCTTCTGAATCAAATTTGGCACTTGTATTTATATCTCATAGCAAGGTTAGTTAGTGTCTATTTATGAACAGTTGCCATGATTGACATGTGAAGTTGTTAATTTGTGTTGTCAGTTAGAAATACCTGACAGCTTTGTTTGATGAGGTTGCAGTCCCGTGAAGCAGTTTTATGAATGAATATTGGAGAATTTAGGCTAACTGACATGTACTCACCTAGTTGTACTCACCTAGTTGTGTTTGCAGGGGTTGAGCTCTGGCTCTTTGGTCCCGCCTCTCAACCGTCAATCAACAGGTGTACAGATTCCTGAGCCTATCGGGCTCTGTCATATCTACACTTGAAACTGTGTATGGAGTCAGCCTCCACCACATCACTTCCTAATGCATTCCATTTGTCAACCACTCTGACACTAAAAAAGTTCTTTCTAATATCTCTGTGGCTCATTTGGGCACTCAGTTTCCACCTGTGTCCCCTAGTACGTGTGCCCCTTGTGTTAAATAGACTGTCTTTATCTACCCTATCAATCCCCTTCAGAATCTTGAATGTGGTGATCATGTCCCCCCTAACTCTTCTGTTAGGGGGGACATATAGGACTGACTTCTGGACTGTCACATATGTCACTTCTGGACTGACATATAGGTAGATGTGTGTGTGTGTGTGTGTGTGTGTGTGTGTGTGTGTTTAAAAGTATGTATTAATTAATAATTAGTGTGGTGTTTCCAAATAAGTTTGAGAATGGTAAACAAGCAATCCAATATCTAATATGTGCTATTTTATGTGTCATTCTATAAAATATATGTTTTACTAGGGAAGGAAAATCCGGTTTGTTTTTTTCTTCGTTTTATTTCAAGAATAAATAGTACATAGGGGAAGAAACGAAGGTTTTGGCTGGTTAAATATAGCGTTGTGGCCGCCATTTTCTGTGTTGGGGGTGGGGTGTGTTGTGGGATTGTGGATGGGGTGGTATGGGGGGGGGGGGTAGGGGTACGGCGGCCTCCATTGTGGGGGGGGGGTGTTGGTTTGGGAGGGGGCACGGTGGGGGGGGGGGGGAGTGGTCCTGAGATGCTACCTTGGGAAGTGTCGTTGGGGGGGGGGGCAGGGGGATGGGTTGGCAGTTAGGTATTTAAATTTAATTTTGTAAGATAGGTTATGTAGAGCGAAGTGTTGAGGAAGGAATAAGAAAAGTGTTTAGGACTGAGTTGAGTGTATTAGTTTTTGTGATTGATGTTAGCAGGAAGGAAGGTGGTTGAAATGTGTAAAGATTTGTTAATGAGATCATTTGGTTAATAATGTAGGAATTAAGAGTAAGTGATCACTGGAGATAGATATTCAACAGCATATTGAGTGGACAAATTTTAGCAGGTAGGTAGGCCGGCCGGGCGGCAGAGAGCCAATGGACTGACATATAGGTAGACGTTTTCTTCATGGATGGTAAACTATTATTAAAATGGCATGTACACATTTCCATGTGCGACATTCATGTACACACACACACACACACTGACCCACGGAGACTGCCCAAATATGTATACCATCAGCAGCAGTTGGTGTTCCCAGGCAGGTCACCCATCCATGTACTAACCAAATTCAACGGTGCTTAACCTGACTGATGTATGGGACGAGACGCAGTGTTCTCAAGGTGGTAGGTAGGTAGTATGGCTGTTTCTATTGTATACAAGTAGTAACTAATCACATGTGAGTGAGTGAGTCAAGATAATGGTAACTGCAGCGGGCGGGCAGGCAGGCGGAGGTACATAGCAGCCAATTCTCCATTAATGATAGTACTTATTGCAACTATTTAGTCAAATTAACCAACAACAAATGGACTACTACTACTTCTTCTACTACTACTACTACTACTACTGTTGCTCCAAAATAGAAAAGGATGGGATGCCGCCGCTGCCATTGATCTCGCACAAGTTGCTGCTGCTGCTGACAAATAACTCATCCTAGGCCTTGCATATGCTCTCTTAGGCTTCATTTAGTCAATACGTGTAACATCATTGAGTCGAGGGACAGGCAGACAGGCATTTTATACATGTTACGCTTATATAGTGGTCTCCAACACCCACCACCCCACAAGATCCATCTAGGGACTGATTAACTAACCCTCACTCACCACGCCCCAAGTAGCTTGCTTACTAACTCCTGGATACCTATTTACTGCTAGGTGAACAGGGGCATTCGCTGATAAGAAACGCTACCAACAGTTACAGTCCTCTTTCTATTTCTACAAACCTAGCCTATTTCCTAGCCAAAACTAACCTAGCCCATTTCCTAGCCAAAACTAACCTAACCTAATCTAACCTAACCTAACCTAACCTAACCATATCTAAACTAACCTAACTAACTTACTTTTGTATACCTATTTACTGCAAGATGAACAGAGGCATTCGGTGATAAGAAACGCTACCAACAGTTACAGCCCTATTTCTATTTCTACAAACCTAGCCTATTTCCTAGCAATAACTAACCTAACCTAACCTAATTTAACCTAACCTAACCTTATCTAAACTAACCTAACTAACTAACTTCTGGATACCTATTTACTGCTAGGTGAATAGAGGCGTTCGGTGATAGGAAACGCTACCTACAATTACAGCCCTCTTTCTATTACTATTTCTACAAACATAGCCTATTTCCTACCCTAAAATAACCTAACCTAACCTAACCCTCCACACCTAGCTGATTTCCTAGCCAAAACTAACCTAACCAACTCCTGGATACCTATTTACTGCCAGGTGAACAGAGGCATTCGGTGATAAGAAACGTTACCTAAAATTCCAGCTATTTTTTTCTCTTTATTATATTTATTGTTTTTAAATAATTTATAATTTATTTATACTCTATTCATTTTTTTTTATTTTTTTACCTATTTCTATTTCTACAAACGTAGCCAATTTCCTAGCCTAAACTAACCTAACCTAAATATATATATATATATATATATATATATATATATATATATATATATATATATATATATATATATATATATATATATATATATATATATATATATTATTAAATATGACCGAAAAAGTAAGATTAATAATTCTAACACGAATTTTCTTGATCTTTCGTAAACTACCCACCTCAAGACTCCGCTCCAATATAGAAGCATCAAGAAATATGGACCAATAGGCTTTCTACAATCACTTCCATTCAATACCCATTGTTTCGTGTTCTGTCTTGTGTTGATGAAATTAATACCCTATTAATACCACCTCACCCCATCCATCTCACTCAAATGTAGATATAAACAAATCGGAGATGTGTAAGTTCTATTCAGTTGTGTATGTGTAAACTAAAATCTTTGAAAATGTAATAAGTTTTACGAAACGCGCTCAAGTGTCGCGTCAGACTAGAAATAAAAATGAATTTTGGAGAATTGATTTTTGAATTACCACCAACAGTGAAAAGAAATGTACGAAAGATCGAGAAAATTCGTGTTAGAATTATTAATCTTACTTTTTCGGTCATATTTAATAATATATGTCTACAGGAAAGACTGCTACCAAAATATACTAATATATATATATATATATATATATATATATATATATATATATATATATATATATATATATATATATATATATATATATATATATATATATATAAACCAACCACAAAATAACCAACCATACCTATACCTTACCAACATACCCTAACCAACCCAACCTAAGCATACATATTATCTAAATTGATAACTAAACCATAATTATGCTTGTTTTAACCTAAAATTCTAACCTCAAATTCTAACCTAATTCTAGTTCTAACCAACCTAACCAAACCAACCAACCTAACCAACTAACCTAACTAAGCTAACTAACCAACCTAACCAACCAACCTAACCAACCTAACCAACCAACCAACCAACCTAACCAACCAACCTAACCAACCAACCTAACTAACCAACCTATCCAACCAACCTAATCAACCAACCTAGGCAACCTAACTTAACCAACCAACCTAACCAACCAACCTAACCAACCTATCCTCCCTTCTTATTATCTGACCCGAATTTTCGGTTCATGTCAGAGTCCATGAGTGTCCGTGTGCGTGTCCGTGTCTGTGAATCCATGGGGTTTTGGGTCCAGGAAGCTATTTGTGTCAACCCAAATTGCCTCCCTTCTCCCCACCTGAAATCCAGGTGGATTGAAAGACCTGACCTAGGTCAGTTGATCCATGTATCCGTCCGTGGGCCCCCGGACTTCAACCCTTCCCCACATTCCAAAGGGTCAGTCAATCAATCTTGGCTATCCAGAGAATCTATCGAAACTGATGCTCCTACAGGAGGGGACACACAGAGAAATCTGTGCCCTGTACTTGCAACCATTCCGACAGGCTCGAACGCAGGTCTGTCCGGATTAAGAACATGTTCTATCCGACTAGGCCACGCTGGAGTTGCCTTCTGAATCAAATTTGGCACTTGTATTTATATCTCATAGCAAGGTTAGTTAGTGTCTATTTATGAACAGTTGCCATGATTGACATGTGAAGTTGTTAATTTGTGTTGTCAGTTAGAAATACCTGACAGCTTTGTTTGATGAGGTTGCAGTCCCGTGAAGCAGTTTTATGAATGAATATTGGAGAATTTAGGCTAACTGACATGTACTCACCTAGTTGTACTCACCTAGTTGTGTTTGCGGGGGTTGAGCTCTGGCTCTTTGGTCCCGCCTCTCAACCGTCAATCAACAGGTGTACAGATTCCTGAGCCTATCGGGCTCTGTCATATCTACACTTGAAACTGTGTATGGAGTCAGCCTCCACCACATCACTTCCTAATGCATTCCATTTGTCAACCACTCTGACACTAAAAAAGTTCTTTCTAATATCTCTGTGGCTCATTTGGGCACTCAGTTTCCACCTGTGTCCCCTAGTACGTGTGCCCCTTGTGTTAAATAGACTGTCTTTATCTACCCTATCAATCCCCTTCAGAATCTTGAATGTGGTGATCATGTCCCCCCTAACTCTTCTGTTAGGGGGGACATATAGGACTGACTTCTGGACTGTCACATATGTCACTTCTGGACTGACATATAGGTAGATGTGTGTGTGTGTGTGTGTGTGTGTGTGTGTGTGTGTGTGTGTGTGTGTGTGTGTGTTTAAAAGTATGTATTAATTAATAATTAGTGTGGTGTTTCCAAATAAGTTTGAGAATGGTAAACAAGCAATCCAATATCTAATATGTGCTATTTTATGTGTCATTCTATAAAATATATGTTTTACTAGGGAAGGAAAATCCGGTTTGTTTTTTTCTTCGTTTTATTTCAAGAATAAATAGTACATAGGGGAAGAAACGAAGGTTTTGGCTGGTTAAATATAGCGTTGTGGCCGCCATTTTCTGTGTTGGGGGTGGGGTGTGTTGTGGGATTGTGGATGGGGTGGTATGGGGGGGGGGGGTAGGGGTACGGCGGCCTCCATTGTGGGGGGGGGGGGGGGTGTTGGTTTGGGAGGGGGCACGGTGGGGGGGGGGAGTGGTCCTGAGATGCTACCTTGGGAAGTGTCGTTGGGGGGGGGGGGGCAGGGGGATGGGTTGGCAGTTAGGTATTTAAATTTAATTTTGTAAGATAGGTTATGTAGAGCGAAGTGTTGAGGAAGGAATAAGAAAAGTGTTTAGGACTGAGTTGAGTGTATTAGTTTTTGTGATTGATGTTAGCAGGAAGGTAGGTGGTTGAAATGTGTAAAGATTTGTTAATGAGATCATTTGGTTAATAATGTAGGAATTAAGAGTAAGTGATCACTGGAGATAGATATTCAACAGCATATTGAGTGGACAAATTTTAGCAGGTAGGTAGGCCGGCCGGGCGGCAGAGAGAGCCAATGGACTGACATATAGGTAGACGTTTTCTTCATGGATGGTAAACTATTATTAAAATGGCATGTTCACATTTCCATGTGCGACATTCATGTACACACACACTGACCCACGGAGACAGCCCAAATATGTATACCATCAGCAGCAGTTGGTGTTCCCAGGCAGGTCACCCATCCATGTACTAACCAAATTCAACGGTGCTTAACCTGACTGATGTATGGGACGAGACGCAGTGTTCTCAAGGTGGTAGGTAGGTAGTATGGCTGTTTCTATTGTATACAAGTAGTAACTAATCACATGTGAGTGAGTGAGTCAAGATAATGGTAACTGCAGCGGGCGGGCAGGCAGGCGGAGGTACATAGCAGCCAATTCTCCATTAATGATAGTACTTATTGCAACTATTTAGTCAAATTAACCAACAACAAATGGACTACTACTACTTCTTCTACTACTACTACTACTACTACTACTGTTGCTCCAAAATAGAAAAGGATGGGATGCCGCCGCTGCCATTGATCTCGCACAAGTTGCTGCTGCTGCTGACAAATAACTCATCCTAGGCCTTGCATATGCTCTCTTAGGCTTCATTTAGTCAATACGTGTAACATCATTGAGTCGGGGGACAGGCAGACAGGCATTTTATACATGTTACGCTTATATAGTGGTCTCCAACACCCACCACCCCACAAGATCCATCTAGGGACTGATTAACTAACCCTCACTCACCACGCCCCAAGTAGCTTGCTTACTAACTCCTGGATACCTATTTACTGCTAGGTGAACAGGGGCATTCGCTGATAAGAAACGCTACCAACAGTTACAGTCCTCTTTCTATTTCTACAAACCTAGCCTATTTCCTAGCCAAAACTAACCTAGCCCATTTCCTAGCCAAAACTAACCTAACCTAATGTAACCTAACCTAACCTAACCTAACCATATCTAAACTAACCTAACTAACTTACTTTTGTATACCTATTTACTGCAAGATGAACAGAGGCATTCGGTGATAAGAAACGCTACCAACAGTTACAGCCCTATTTCTATTTCTACAAACCTAGCCTATTTCCTAGCAATAACTAACCTAACCTAACCTAATTTAACCTAACCTAACCTTATCTAAACTAACCTAACTAACTAACTTCTGGATACCTATTTACTGCTAGGTGAATAGAGGCGTTCGGTGATAGGAAACGCTACCTACAATTACAGCCCTCTTTCTATTACTATTTCTACAAACATAGCCTATTTCCTACCCTAAAATAACCTAACCTAACCTAACCCTCCACACCTAGCTGATTTCCTAGCCAAAACTAACCTAACCAACTCCTGGATACCTATTTACTGCCAGGTGAACAGAGGCATTCGGTGATAAGAAACGTTACCTAAAATTCCAGCTATTTTTTTTCTCTTTATTATATTTATTGTTTTTAAATAATTTATAATTTATTTATACTCTATTCATTTTTTTTTATTTTTTTACCTATTTCTATTTCTACAAACGTAGCCAATTTCCTAGCCTAAACTAACCTAACCTAAATATATATATATATATATATATATATATATATATATATATATATATATATATATATATATATATATATATATATATATATATATATAAATATATATATATATGTCGTACCTAGTAGCCAGAATGCACTTCTCAGCCTACTATGCAAGGCCCAATTTGCCTAATAAGCCAAGTTTTCATGAATTAATTATTTTTCGACCACCTAACCTACCTAACCTAACCTAACTTAACTTTTTCGGCTACCTAACCAAATCCAACCTATAAAGATAGGATAGGTTAGGTTAGGTAGGGTTGGTTAGGTTCGGTCATATATCTACGTTAATTTTAACTCCTATAAATTTTCTTTTACCTCATACGTAATGAAATGGGTAGCTTTATCATTTCATAAGACAAAAAATAGAGAAAATATATTATTTCAGGAAAACTTGGCTTATTAGGCAAATCAGGCCTTGCATAGTAGGCCGAGAAGTGCGTTCTGGCTACTAGGTACGACATATATATATATATATATATATATATATATATATATATATATATATATATATATATATATATATATATATATATTATTAAATATGACCGAAAAAGTAAGATTAATAATTCTAACACGAATTTTCTTGATCTTTCGTAAACTACCCACCTCAAGACTCCGCTCCAATATAGAAGCATCAAGAAATATGGACCAATAGGCTTTCTACAATCACTTCCATTCAATACCCATTGTTTCGTGTTCTGTCTTGTGTTGATGAAATTAATACCCTATTAATACCACCTCACCCCATCCATCTCACTCAAATGTAGATATAAACAAATCGGAGATGTGTAAGTTCTATTCAGTTGTGTATGTGTAAACTAAAATCTTTGAAAATGTAATAAGTTTTACGAAACGCGCTCAAGTGTCGCGTCAGACTAGAAATAAAAATGAATTTTGGAGAATTGATTTTTGAATTACCACCAACAGTGAAAAGAAATGTACGAAAGATCGAGAAAATTCGTGTTAGAATTATTAATCTTACTTTTTCGGTCATATTTAATAATATATGTCTACAGGAAAGACTGCTACCAAAATATACTAATATATATATATATATATATATATATATATATATATATAACTGAAAACTCACACCCCAGAAGTGACTCGAACCCATACTCCCAGGAGCGATGCAACTGGTATGTACAAGACGCCTTAATCCACTTGACCATCACGACCGGACAAAATGAGGTGATAGCCGAGGCTATTTGAACCACCCCACCGCCGGCACTCGGATAGTAATCTTGGGCATAGCATTTTACCAAATCACCTCATTCTTTGGGGCACACGTGAGGAACACAAATGCGAACAAGCCTGAATGGTCCCCAGGACAATATGCAACTGAAAACTCACACCCCAGAAGTGACTCGAACCCATACTCCCAGGAGCGACGCAACTGGTATGTACAAGACGCCTTAATCCACTTGACCATCACGACCGGACAAAATGAGGTGATAGCCGAGGCTATTTGAACCACCCCACCGCCGGCACTCGGATAGTAATCTTGGGCATAGCATTTTACCAAATCACCTCATTCTTTGGGGCACACGTGAGGAACACAAATGCGAACAAGCCTGAATGGTCCCCAGGACAATATGCAACTGAAAACTCACACCCCAGAAGTGACTCGAACCCATACTCCCAGGAGCGACGCAACTGGTATGTACAAGACGCCTTAATCCACTTGACCATCACGACCGGACAAAATGAGGTGATAGCCGAGGCTATTTGAACCACCCCACCGCCGGCACTCGGATAGTAATCTTGGGCATAGCATTTTACCAAATCACCTCATTCTTTGGGGCACACGTGAGGAACACAAATGCGAACAAGCCTGAATGGTCCCCAGGACAATATGCAACTGAAAACTCACACCCCAGAAGTGACTCGAACCCATACTCCTAGGAGCGACGCAACTGGTATGTACAAGACGCCTTAATCCACTTGACCATCACGACCGGACAAAATGAGGTGATAGCCGAGGCTATTTGAACCACCCCACCGCCGGCACTCGGATAGTAATCTTGGGCATAGCATTTTACCAAATCACCTCATTCTTTGGGGCACACGTGAGGAACACAAATGCGAACAAGCCTGAATGGTCCCCAGGACAATATGCAACTGAAAACTCACACCCCAGAAGTGACTCGAACCCATACTCCCAGGAGCGACGCAACTGGTATGTACAAGACGCCTTAATCCACTTGACCATCACGACCGGACAAAATGAGGTGATAGCCGAGGCTATTTGAACCACCCCACCGCCGGCACTCGGATAGTAATCTTGGGCATAGCATTTTACCAAATCACCTCATTCTTTGGGGCACACGTGAGGAACACAAATGCGAACAAGCCTGAATGGTCCCCAGGACAATATGCAACTGAAAACTCACACCCCAGAAGTGACTCGAACCCATACTCCCAGGAGCGACGCAACTGGTATGTACAAGACGCCTTAATCCACTTGACCATCACGACCGGACAAAATGAGGTGATAGCCGAGGCTATTTGAACCACCCCACCGCCGGCACTCGGATAGTAATCTTGGGCATAGCATTTTACCAAATCACCTCATTCTTTGGGGCACACGTGAGGAACACAAATGCGAACAAGCCTGAATGGTCCCCAGGACAATATGCAACTGAAAACTCACACCCCAGAAGTGACTCGAACCCATACTCCCAGGAGCGACGCAACTGGTATGTACAAGACGCCTTAATCCACTTGACCATCACGACCGGACAAAATGAGGTGATAGCCGAGGCTATTTGAACCACCCCACCGCCGGCACTCGGATAGTAATCTTGGGCATAGCATTTTACCAAATCACCTCATTCTTTGGGGCACACGTGAGGAACACAAATGCGAACAAGCCTGAATGGTCCCCAGGACAATATGCAACTGAAAACTCACACCCCAGAAGTGACTCGAACCCATACTCCCAGGAGCGACGCAACTGGTATGTACAAGACGCCTTAATCCACTTGACCATCACGACCGGACAAAATGAGGTGATAGCCGAGGCTATTTGAACCACCCCACCGCCGGCACTCGGATAGTAATCTTGGGCATAGCATTTTACCAAATCACCTCATTCTTTGGGGCACACGTGAGGAACACAAATGCGAACAAGCCTGAATGGTCCCCAGGACAATATGCAACTGAAAACTCACACCCCAGAAGTGACTCGAACCCATACTCCCAGGAGCGACGCAACTGGTATGTACAAGACGCCTTAATCCACTTGACCATCACGACCGGACAAAATGAGGTGATAGCCGAGGCTATTTGAACCACCCCACCGCCGGCACTCGGATAGTAATCTTGGGCATAGCATTTTACCAAATCACCTCATTCTTTGGGGCACACGTGAGGAACACAAATGCGAACAAGCCTGAATGGTCCCCAGGACAATATGCAACTGAAAACTCACACCCCAGAAGTGACTCGAACCCATACTCCCAGGAGCGACGCAACTGGTATGTACAAGACGCCTTAATCCACTTGACCATCACGACCGGACAAAATGAGGTGATAGCCGAGGCTATTTGAACCACCCCACCGCCGGCACTCGGATAGTAATCTTGGGCATAGCATTTTACCAAATCACCTCATTCTTTGGGGCACACGTGAGGAACACAAATGCGAACAAGCCTGAATGGTCCCCAGGACAATATGCAACTGAAAACTCACACCCCAGAAGTGACTCGAACCCATACTCCCAGGAGCGACGCAACTGGTATGTACAAGACGCCTTAATCCACTTGACCATCACGACCGGACAAAATGAGGTGATAGCCGAGGCTATTTGAACCACCCCACCGCCGGCACTCGGATAGTAATCTTGGGCATAGCATTTTACCAAATCACCTCATTCTTTGGGGCACACGTGAGGAACACAAATGCGAACAAGCCTGAATGGTCCCCAGGACAATATGCAACTGAAAACTCACACCCCAGAAGTGACTCGAACCCATACTCCCAGGAGCGACGCAACTGGTATGTACAAGACGCCTTAATCCACTTGACCATCACGACCGGACAAAATGAGGTGATAGCCGAGGCTATTTGAACCACCCCACCGCCGGCACTCGGATAGTAATCTTGGGCATAGCATTTTACCAAATCACCTCATTCTTTGGGGCACACGTGAGGAACACAAATGCGAACAAGCCTGAATGGTCCCCAGGACAATATGCAACTGAAAACTCACACCCCAGAAGTGACTCGAACCCATACTCCCAGGAGCGACGCAACTGGTATGTACAAGACGCCTTAATCCACTTGACCATCACGACCGGACAAAATGAGGTGATAGCCGAGGCTATTTGAACCACCCCACCGCCGGCACTCGGATAGTAATCTTGGGCATAGCATTTTACCAAATCACCTCATTCTTTGGGGCACACGTGAGGAACACAAATGCGAACAAGCCTGAATGGTCCCCAGGACAATATGCAACTGAAAACTCACACCCCAGAAGTGACTCGAACCCATACTCCCAGGAGCGACGCAACTGGTATGTACAAGACGCCTTAATCCACTTGACCATCACGACCGGACAAAATGAGGTGATAGCCGAGGCTATTTGAACCACCCCACCGCCGGCACTCGGATAGTAATCTTGGGCATAGCATTTTACCAAATCACCTCATTCTTTGGGGCACACGTGAGGAACACAAATGCGAACAAGCCTGAATGGTCCCCAGGACAATATGCAACTGAAAACTCACACCCCAGAAGTGACTCGAACCCATACTCCCAGGAGCGACGCAACTGGTATGTACAAGACGCCTTAATCCACTTGACCATCACGAGTATGGGTTCGAGTCACTTCTGGGGTGTGAGTTTTCAGTTGCATATTGTCCTGGGGACCATTCAGGCTTGTTCGCATTTGTGTTCCTCACGTGTGCCCCAAAGAATGAGGTGATTTGGTAAAATGCTATGCCCAAGATTACTATCCGAGTGCCGGCGGTGGGGTGGTTCAAATAGCCTCGGCTATCACCTCATTTTGTCCGGTCGTGATGGTCAAGTGGATTAAGGCGTCTTGTACATACCAGTTGCGTCGCTCCTGGGAGTATGGGTTCGAGTCACTTCTGGGGTGTGAGTTTTCAGTTGCATATTGTCCTGGGGACCATTCAGGCTTGTTCGCATTTGTGTTCCTCACGTGTGCCCCAAAGAATGAGGTGATTTGGTAAAATGATATGCCCAAGATTACTATCCGAGTGCCGGCGGTGGGGTGGTTCAAATAGCCTCGGCTATCACCTCATTTTGTCCGGTCGTGATGGTCAAGTGGATTAAGGCGTCTTGTACATACCAGTTGCGTCGCTCCTGGGAGTATGGGTTCGAGTCACTTCTGGGGTGTGAGTTTTCAGTTGCATATTGTCCTGGGGACCATTCAGGCTTGTTCGCATTTGTGTTCCTCACGTGTGCCCCAAAGAATGAGGTGATTTGGTAAAATGCTATGCCCAAGATTACTATCCGAGTGCCGGCGGTGGGGTGGTTCAAATAGCCTCGGCTATCACCTCATTTTGTCCGGTCGTGATGGTCAAGTGGATTAAGGCGTCTTGTACATACCAGTTGCGTCGCTCCTGGGAGTATGGGTTCGAGTCACTTCTGGGGTGTGAGTTTTCAGTTGCATATTGTCCTGGGGACCATTCAGGCTTGTTCGCATTTGTGTTCCTCACGTGTGCCCCAAAGAATGAGGTGATTTGGTAAAATGCTATGCCCAAGATTACTATCCGAGTGCCGGCGGTGGGGTGGTTCAAATAGCCTCGGCTATCACCTCATTTTGTCCGGTCGTGATGGTCAAGTGGATTAAGGCGTCTTGTACATACCAGTTGCGTCGATCCTGGGAGTATGGGTTCGAGTCACTTCTGGGGTGTGAGTTTTCAGTTGCATATTGTCCTGGGGACCATTCAGGCTTGTTCGCATTTGTGTTCCTCACGTGTGCCCCAAAGAATGAGGTGATTTGGTAAAATGCTATGCCCAAGATTACTATCCGAGTGCCGGCGGTGGGGTGGTTCAAATAGCCTCGGCTATCACCTCATTTTGTCCGGTCGTGATGGTCAAGTGGATTAAGGCGTCTTGTACATACCAGTTGCGTCGCTCCTGGGAGTATGGGTTCGAGTCACTTCTGGGGTGTGAGTTTTCAGTTGCATATTGTCCTGGGGACCATTCAGGCTTGTTCGCATTTGTGTTCCTCACGTGTGCCCCAAAGAATGAGGTGATTTGGTAAAATGCTATGCCCAAGATTACTATCCGAGTGCCGGCGGTGGGGTGGTTCAAATAGCCTCGGCTATCACCTCATTTTGTCCGGTCGTGATGGTCAAGTGGATTAAGGCGTCTTGTACATACCAGTTGCGTCGCTCCTGGGAGTATGGGTTCGAGTCACTTCTGGGGTGTGAGTTTTCAGTTGCATATTGTCCTGGGGACCATTCAGGCTTGTTCGCATTTGTGTTCCTCACGTGTGCCCCAAAGAATGAGGTGATTTGGTAAAATGCTATGCCCAAGATTACTATCCGAGTGCCGGCGGTGGGGTGGTTCAAATAGCCTCGGCTATCACCTCATTTTGTCCGGTCGTGATGGTCAAGTGGATTAAGGCGTCTTGTACATACCAGTTGCGTCGCTCCTGGGAGTATGGGTTCGAGTCACTTCTGGGGTGTGAGTTTTCAGTTGCATATTGTCCTGGGGACCATTCAGGCTTGTTCGCATTTGTGTTCCTCACGTGTGCCCCAAAGAATGAGGTGATTTTTTAAAATGCTATGCCCAAGATTACTATCCGAGTGCCGGCGGTGGGGTGGTTCAAATAGCCTCGGCTATCACCTCATTTTGTCCGGTCGTGATGGTCAAGTGGATTAAGGCGTCTTGTACATACCAGTTGCGTCGCTCCTGGGAGTATGGGTTCGAGTCACTTCTGGGGTGTGAGTTTTCAGTTGCATATTGTCCTGGGGACCATTCAGGCTTGTTCGCATTTGTGTTCCTCACGTGTGCCCCAAAGAATGAGGTGATTTGGTAAAATGCTATGCCCAAGATTACTATCCGAGTGCCGGCGGTGGGGTGGTTCAAATAGCCTCGGCTATCACCTCATTTTGTCCGGTCGTGATGGTCAAGTGGATTAAGGCGTCTTGTACATACCAGTTGCGTCGCTCCTGGGAGTATGGGTTCGAGTCACTTCTGGGGTGTGAGTTTTCAGTTGCATATTGTCCTGGGGACCATTCAGGCTTGTTCGCATTTGTGTTCCTCACGTGTGCCCCAAAGAATGAGGTGATTTGGTAAAATGCTATGCCCAAGATTACTATCCGAGTGCCGGCGGTGGGGTGGTTCAAATAGCCTCGGCTATCACCTCATTTTGTCCGGTCGTGATGGTCAAGTGGATTAAGGCGTCTTGTACATACCAGTTGCGTCGCTCCTGGGAGTATGGGTTCGAGTCACTTCTGGGGTGTGAGTTTTCAGTTGCATATTGTCCTGGGGACCATTCAGGCTTGTTCGCATTTGTGTTCCTCACGTGTGCCCCAAAGAATGAGGTGATTTGGTAAAATGCTATGCCCAAGATTACTATCCGAGTGCCGGCGGTGGGGTGGTTCAAATAGCCTCGGCTATCACCTCATTTTGTCCGGTCGTGATGGTCAAGTGGATTAAGGCGTCTTGTACATACCAGTTGCGTCGCTCCTGGGAGTATGGGTTCGAGTCACTTCTGGGGTGTGAGTTTTCAGTTGCATATTGTCCTGGGGACCATTCAGGCTTGTTCGCATTTGTGTTCCTCACGTGTGCCCCAAAGAATGAGGTGATTTGGTAAAATGCTATGCCCAAGACTACTATCCGAGTGCCGGCGGTGGGGTGGTTCAAATAGCCTCGGCTATCACCTCATTTTGTCCGGTCGTGATGGTCAAGTGGATTAAGGCGTCTTGTACATACCAGTTGCGTCGCTCCTGGGAGTATGGGTTCGAGTCACTTCTGGGGTGTGAGTTTTCAGTTGCATATTGTCCTGGGGACCATTCAGGCTTGTTCGAATTTGTGTTCCTCACGTGTGCCCCAAAGAATGAGGTGATTTGGTAAAATGCTATGCCCAAGATTACTATCCGAGTGCCGGCGGTGGGGTGGTTCAAATAGCCTCGGCTATCACCTCATTTTGTCCGGTCGTGATGGTCAAGTGGATTAAGGCGTCTTGTACATACCAGTTGCGTCGCTCCTGGGAGTATGGGTTCGAGTCACTTCTGGGGTGTGAGTTTTCAGTTGCATATTGTCCTGGGGACCATTCAGGCTTGTTCGCATTTGTGTTCCTCACGTGTGCCCCAAAGAATGAGGTGATTTGGTAAAATGCTATGCCCAAGATTACTATCCGAGTGCCGGCGGTGGGGTGGTTCAAATAGCCTCGGCTATCACCTCATTTTGTCCGGTCGTGATGGTCAAGTGGATTAAGGCGTCTTGTACATACCAGTTGCGTCGCTCCTGGGAGTATGGGTTCGAGTCACTTCTGGGGTGTGAGTTTTCAGTTGCATATTGTCCTGGGGACCATTCAGGCTTGTTCGCATATATATATATATATAAACCAACCACAAAATAACCAACCATACCTATACCTTACCAACATACCCTAACCAACCCAACCTAAGCATACATATTATCTAAATTGATAACTAAACCATAATTATGCTTGTTTTAACCTAAAATTCTAACCTCAAATTCTAACCTAATTCTAGTTCTAACCAACCTAACCAAACCAACCAACCTAACCAACTAACCTAACTAAGCTAACTAACCAACCTAACCAACCAACCTAACCAACCTAACCAACCAACCAACCAACCTAACCAACCAACCTAACCAACCAACCTAACTAACCAACCTATCCAACCAACCTAATCAACCAACCTAGGCAACCTAACTTAACCAACCAACCTAACCAACCAACCTAACCAACCTATCCTCCCTTCTTATTATCTGACCCGAATTTTCGGTTCGTGTCAGAGTCCATGAGTGTCCGTGTGCGTGTCCGTGTCTGTGAATCCATGGGGTTTTGGGTCCAGGAAGCTATTTGTGTCAACCCAAATTGCCTCCCTTCTCCCCACCTGAAATCCAGGTGGATTGAAAGACCTGACCTAGGTCAGTTGATCCATGTATCCGTCCGTGGGCCCCCGGACTTCAACCCTTCCCCACATTCCAAAGGGTCAGTCAATCAATCTTGGCTATCCAGAGAATCTATCGAAACTGATGCTCCTACAGGAGGGGACACACAGAGAAATCTGTGCCCTGTACTTGCAACCATTCCGACAGGCTCGAACGCAGGTCTGTCCGGATTAAGAACATGTTCTATCCGACTAGGCCACGCTGGAGTTGCCTTCTGAATCAAATTTGGCACTTGTATTTATATCTCATAGCAAGGTTAGTTAGTGTCTATTTATGAACAGTTGCCATGATTGACATGTGAAGTTGTTAATTTGTGTTGTCAGTTAGAAATACCTGACAGCTTTGTTTGATGAGGTTGCAGTCCCGTGAAGCAGTTTTATGAATGAATATTGGAGAATTTAGGCTAACTGACATGTACTCACCTAGTTGTACTCACCTAGTTGTGTTTGCGGGGGTTGAGCTCTGGCTCTTTGGTCCCGCCTCTCAACCGTCAATCAACAGGTGTACAGATTCCTGAGCCTATCGGGCTCTGTCATATCTACACTTGAAACTGTGTATGGAGTCAGCCTCCACCACATCACTTCCTAATGCATTCCATTTGTCAACCACTCTGACACTAAAAAAGTTCTTTCTAATATCTCTGTGGCTCATTTGGGCACTCAGTTTCCACCTGTGTCCCCTAGTACGTGTGCCCCTTGTGTTAAATAGACTGTCTTTATCTACCCTATCAATCCCCTTCAGAATCTTGAATGTGGTGATCATGTCCCCCCTAACTCTTCTGTTAGGGGGGACATATAGGACTGACTTCTGGACTGTCACATATGTCACTTCTGGACTGACATATAGGTAGATGTGTGTGTGTGTGTGTGTGTGTGTGTGTGTGTGTGTGTGTGTGTGTTTAAAAGTATGTATTAATTAATAATTAGTGTGGTGTTTCCAAATAAGTTTGAGAATGGTAAACAAGCAATCCAATATCTAATATGTGCTATTTTATGTGTCATTCTATAAAATATATGTTTTACTAGGGAAGGAAAATCCGGTTTGTTTTTTTCTTCGTTTTATTTCAAGAATAAATAGTACATAGGGGAAGAAACGAAGGTTTTGGCTGGTTAAATATAGCGTTGTGGCCGCCATTTTCTGTGTTGGGGGTGGGGTGTGTTGTGGGATTGTGGATGGGGTGGTATGGGGGGGGGGGGTAGGGGTACGGCGGCCTCCATTGTGGGGGGGGGGTGTTGGTTTGGGAGGGGGCACGGTGGGGGGGGGGGGGGAGTGGTCCTGAGATGCTACCTTGGGAAGTGTCGTTGGGGGGGGGGGCAGGGGGATGGGTTGGCAGTTAGGTATTTAAATTTAATTTTGTAAGATAGGTTATGTAAAGCGAAGTGTTGAGGAAGGAATAAGAAAAGTGTTTAGGACTGAGTTGAGTGTATTAGTTTTTGTGATTGATGTTAGCAGGAAGGTAGGTGGTTAAAATGTGTAAAGATTTGTTAATGAGATCATTTGGTTAATAATGTAGGAATTAAGAGTAAGTGATCACTGGAGATAGATATTCAACAGCATATTGAGTGGACAAATTTTAGCAGGTAGGTAGGCCGGCCGGGCGGCAGAGAGAGCCAATGGACTGACATATAGGTAGACGTTTTCTTCATGGATGGTAAACTATTATTAAAATGGCATGTACACATTTCCATGTGCGACATTCATGTACACACACACACACACACTGACCCACGGAGACTGCCCAAATATGTATACCATCAGCAGCAGTTGGTGTTCCCAGGCAGGTCACCCATCCATGTACTAACCAAATTCAACGGTGCTTAACCTGACTGATGTATGGGACGAGACGCAGTGTTCTCAAGGTGGTAGGTAGGTAGTATGGCTGTTTCTATTGTATACAAGTAGTAACTAATCACATGTGAGTGAGTGAGTCAAGATAATGGTAACTGCAGCGGGCGGGCAGGCAGGCGGAGGTACATAGCAGCCAATTCTCCATTAATGATAGTACTTATTGCAACTATTTAGTCAAATTAACCAACAACAAATGGACTACTACTACTTCTTCTACTACTACTACTACTACTACTACTGTTGCTCCAAAATAGAAAAGGATGGGATGCCGCCGCTGCCATTGATCTCGCACAAGTTGCTGCTGCTGCTGACAAATAACTCATCCTAGGCCTTGCATATGCTCTCTTAGGCTTCATTTAGTCAATACGTGTAACATCATTGAGTCGGGGGACAGGCAGACAGGCATTTTATACATGTTACGCTTATATAGTGGTCTCCAACACCCACCACCCCACAAGATCCATCTAGGGACTGATTAACTAACCCTCACTCACCACGCCCCAAGTAGCTTGCTTACTAACTCCTGGATACCTATTTACTGCTAGGTGAACAGGGGCATTCGCTGATAAGAAACGCTACCAACAGTTACAGTCCTCTTTCTATTTCTACAAACCTAGCCTATTTCCTAGCCAAAACTAACCTAGCCCATTTCCTAGCCAAAACTAACCTAACCTAATCTAACCTAACCTAACCTAACCTAACCATATCTAAACTAACCTAACTAACTTACTTTTGTATACCTATTTACTGCAAGATGAACAGAGGCATTCGGTGATAAGAAACGCTACCAACAGTTACAGCCCTATTTCTATTTCTACAAACCTAGCCTATTTCCTAGCAATAACTAACCTAACCTAACCTAATTTAACCTAACCTAACCTTATCTAAACTAACCTAACTAACTAACTTCTGGATACCTATTTACTGCTAGGTGAATAGAGGCGTTCGGTGATAGGAAACGCTACCTACAATTACAGCCCTCTTTCTATTACTATTTCTACAAACATAGCCTATTTCCTACCCTAAAATAACCTAACCTAACCTAACCCTCCACACCTAGCTGATTTCCTAGCCAAAACTAACCTAACCAACTCCTGGATACCTATTTACTGCCAGGTGAACAGAGGCATTCGGTGATAAGAAACGTTACCTAAAATTCCAGCTATTTTTTTCTCTTTATTATATTTATTGTTTTTAAATAATTTATAATTTATTTATACTCTATTCATTTTTTTTTATTTTTTTACCTATTTCTATTTCTACAAACGTAGCCAATTTCCTAGCCTAAACTAACCTAACCTAAATATATATATATATATATATATATATATATATATATATATATATATATATATATATATATATATATATATATATATATATATATTATTAAATATGACCGAAAAAGTAAGATTAATAATTCTAACACGAATTTTCTTGATCTTTCGTAAACTACCCACCTCAAGACTCCGCTCCAATATAGAAGCATCAAGAAATATGGACCAATAGGCTTTCTACAATCACTTCCATTCAATACCCATTGTTTCGTGTTCTGTCTTGTGTTGATGAAATTAATACCCTATTAATACCACCTCACCCCATCCATCTCACTCAAATGTAGATATAAACAAATCGGAGATGTGTAAGTTCTATTCAGTTGTGTATGTGTAAACTAAAATCTTTGAAAATGTAATAAGTTTTACGAAACGCGCTCAAGTGTCGCGTCAGACTAGAAATAAAAATGAATTTTGGAGAATTGATTTTTGAATTACCACCAACAGTGAAAAGAAATGTACGAAAGATCGAGAAATTTCGTGTTAGAATTATTAATCTTACTTTTTCGGTCATATTTAATAATATATGTCTACAGGAAAGACTGCTACCAAAATATACTAATATATATATATATATATATATATATATATATATATATATATATATATATATATATATATATATATATATATATATATATATATATATATATATATATATAAACCAACCACAAAATAACCAACCATACCTATACCTTACCAACATACCCTAACCAACCCAACCTAAGCATACATATTATCTAAATTGATAACTAAACCATAATTATGCTTGTTTTAACCTAAAATTCTAACCTCAAATTCTAACCTAATTCTAGTTCTAACCAACCTAACCAAACCAACCAACCTAACCAACTAACCTAACTAAGCTAACTAACCAACCTAACCAACCAACCTAACCAACCTAACCAACCAACCAACCAACCTAACCAACCAACCTAACCAACCAACCTAACTAACCAACCTATCCAACCAACCTAATCAACCAACCTAGGCAACCTAACTTAACCAACCAACCTAACCAACCAACCTAACCAACCTATCCTCCCTTCTTATTATCTGACCCGAATTTTCGGTTCGTGTCAGAGTCCATGAGTGTCCGTGTGCGTGTCCGTGTCTGTGAATCCATGGGGTTTTGGGTCCAGGAAGCTATTTGTGTCAACCCAAATTGCCTCCCTTCTCCCCACCTGAAATCCAGGTGGATTGAAAGACCTGACCTAGGTCAGTTGATCCATGTATCCGTCCGTGGGCCCCCGGACTTCAACCCTTCCCCACATTCCAAAGGGTCAGTCAATCAATCTTGGCTATCCAGAGAATCTATCGAAACTGATGCTCCTACAGGAGGGGACACACAGAGAAATCTGTGCCCTGTACTTGCAACCATTCCGACAGGCTCGAACGCAGGTCTGTCCGGATTAAGAACATGTTCTATCCGACTAGGCCACGCTGGAGTTGCCTTCTGAATCAAATTTGGCACTTGTATTTATATCTCATAGCAAGGTTAGTTAGTGTCTATTTATGAACAGTTGCCATGATTGACATGTGAAGTTGTTAATTTGTGTTGTCAGTTAGAAATACCTGACAGCTTTGTTTGATGAGGTTGCAGTCCCGTGAAGCAGTTTTATGAATGAATATTGGAGAATTTAGGCTAACTGACATGTACTCACCTAGTTGTACTCACCTAGTTGTGTTTGCGGGGGTTGAGCTCTGGCTCTTTGGTCCCGCCTCTCAACCGTCAATCAACAGGTGTACAGATTCCTGAGCCTATCGGGCTCTGTCATATCTACACTTGAAACTGTGTATGGAGTCAGCCTCCACCACATCACTTCCTAATGCATTCCATTTGTCAACCACTCTGACACTAAAAAAGTTCTTTCTAATATCTCTGTGGCTCATTTGGGCACTCAGTTTCCACCTGTGTCCCCTAGTACGTGTGCCCCTTGTGTTAAATAGACTGTCTTTATCTACCCTATCAATCCCCTTCAGAATCTTGAATGTGGTGATCATGTCCCCCCTAACTCTTCTGTTAGGGGGGACATATAGGACTGACTTCTGGACTGTCACATATGTCACTTCTGGACTGACATATAGGTAGATGTGTGTGTGTGTGTGTGTGTGTGTGTGTTTAAAAGTATGTATTAATTAATAATTAGTGTGGTGTTTCCAAATAAGTTTGAGAATGGTAAACAAGCAATCCAATATCTAATATGTGCTATTTTATGTGTCATTCTATAAAATATATGTTTTACTAGGGAAGGAAAATCCGGTTTGTTTTTTTCTTCGTTTTATTTCAAGAATAAATAGTACATAGGGGAAGAAACGAAGGTTTTGGCTGGTTAAATATAGCGTTGTGGCCGCCATTTTCTGTGTTGGGGGTGGGGTGTGTTGTGGGATTGTGGATGGGGTGGTATGGGGGGGGGTAGGGGTACGGCGGCCTCCATTGTGGGGGGGGGGGGGTGTTGGTTTGGGAGGGGGCTCGGTGGGGGGGGGGAGTGGTCCTGAGATGCTACCTTGGGAAGTGTCGTTGGGGGGGGGGGGCAGGGGGATGGGTTGGCAGTTAGGTATTTAAATTTAATTTTGTAAGATAGGTTATGTAGAGCGAAGTGTTGAGGAAGGAATAAGAAAAGTGTTTAGGACTGAGTTGAGTGTATTAGTTTTTGTGATTGATGTTAGCAGGAAGGTAGGTGGTTGAAATGTGTAAAGATTTGTTAATGAGATCATTTGGTTAATAATGTAGGAATTAAGAGTAAGTGATCACTGGAGATAGATATTCAACAGCATATTGAGTGGACAAATTTTAGCAGGTAGGTAGGCCGGCCGGGCGGCAGAGAGAGCCAATGGACTGACATATAGGTAGACGTTTTCTTCATGGATGGTAAACTATTATTAAAATGGCATGTACACATTTCCATGTGCGACATTCATGTACACACACACACACACACTGACCCACGGAGACTGCCCAAATATGTATACCATCAGCAGCAGTTGGTGTTCCCAGGCAGGTCACCCATCCATGTACTAACCAAATTCAACGGTGCTTAACCTGACTGATGTATGGGACGAGACGCAGTGTTCTCAAGGTGGTAGGTAGGTAGTATGGCTGTTTCTATTGTATACAAGTAGTAACTAATCACATGTGAGTGAGTGAGTCAAGATAATGGTAACTGCAGCGGGCGGGCAGGCAGGCGGAGGTACATAGCAGCCAATTCTCCATTAATGATAGTACTTATTGCAACTATTTAGTCAAATTAACCAACAACAAATGGACTACTACTACTTCTTCTACTACTACTACTACTACTACTACTGTTGCTCCAAAATAGAAAAGGATGGGATGCCGCCGCTGCCATTGATCTCGCACAAGTTGCTGCTGCTGCTGACAAATAACTCATCCTAGGCCTTGCATATGCTCTCTTAGGCTTCATTTAGTCAATACGTGTAACATCATTGAGTCGGGGGACAGGCAGACAGGCATTTTATACATGTTACGCTTATATAGTGGTCTCCAACACCCACCACCCCACAAGATCCATCTAGGGACTGATTAACTAACCCTCACTCACCACGCCCCAAGTAGCTTGCTTACTAACTCCTGGATACCTATTTACTGCTAGGTGAACAGGGGCATTCGCTGATAAGAAACGCTACCAACAGTTACAGTCCTCTTTCTATTTCTACAAACCTAGCCTATTTCCTAGCCAAAACTAACCTAGCCCATTTCCTAGCCAAAACTAACCTAACCTAATCTAACCTAACCTAACCTAACCTAACCATATCTAAACTAACCTAACTAACTTACTTTTGTATACCTATTTACTGCAAGATGAACAGAGGCATTCGGTGATAAGAAACGCTACCAACAGTTACAGCCCTATTTCTATTTCTACAAACCTAGCCTATTTCCTAGCAATAACTAACCTAACCTAACCTAATTTAACCTAACCTAACCTTATCTAAACTAACCTAACTAACTAACTTCTGGATACCTATTTACTGCTAGGTGAATAGAGGCGTTCGGTGATAGGAAACGCTACCTACAATTACAGCCCTCTTTCTATTACTATTTCTACAAACATAGCCTATTTCCTACCCTAAAATAACCTAACCTAACCTAACCCTCCACACCTAGCTGATTTCCTAGCCAAAACTAACCTAACCAACTCCTGGATACCTATTTACTGCCAGGTGAACAGAGGCATTCGGTGATAAGAAACGTTACCTAAAATTCCAGCTATTTTTTTCTCTTTATTATATTTATTGTTTTTAAATAATTTATAATTTATTTATACTCTATTCATTTTTTTTTATTTTTTTACCTATTTCTATTTCTACAAACGTAGCCAATTTCCTAGCCTAAACTAACCTAACCTAAATATATATATATATATATATATATATATATATATATATATATATATATATATATATATATATATATATATATATATATATATATAATATATATATATATATATATATATATATATATATATATATATATATATATATATATATATATATATATATATATATATATATATATATTATTAAATATGACCGAAAAAGTAAGATTAATAATTCTAACACGAATTTTCTTGATCTTTCGTAAACTACCCACCTCAAGACTCCGCTCCAATATAGAAGCATCAAGAAATATGGACCAATAGGCTTTCTACAATCACTTCCATTCAATACCCATTGTTTCGTGTTCTGTCTTGTGTTGATGAAATTAATACCCTATTAATACCACCTCACCCCATCCATCTCACTCAAATGTAGATATAAACAAATCGGAGATGTGTAAGTTCTATTCAGTTGTGTATGTGTAAATTAAAATCTTTGAAAATGTAATAAGTTTTACGAAACGCGCTCAAGTGTCGCGTCAGACTAGAAATAAAAATGAATTTTGGAGAATTGATTTTTGAATTACCACCAACAGTGAAAAGAAATGTACGAAAGATCGAGAAAATTCGTGTTAGAATTATTAATCTTACTTTTTCGGTCATATTTAATAGTATATGTCTACAGGAAAGACTGCTACCAAAATATACTAATATATATATATATATATATATATATATATATATATATATATATATATATATATATATATATATATATATATATATAAACCAACCACAAAATAACCAACCATACCTATACCTTACCAACATACCCTAACCAACCCAACCTAAGCATACATATTATCTAAATTGATAACTAAACCATAATTATGCTTGTTTTAACCTAAAATTCTAACCTCAAATTCTAACCTAATTCTAGTTCTAACCAACCTAACCAAACCAACCAACCTAACCAACTAACCTAACTAAGCTAACTAACCAACCTAACCAACCAACCTAACCAACCTAACCAACCAACCAACCAACCTAACCAACCAACCTAACCAACCAACCTAACTAAGCAACCTATCCAACCAACCTAATCAACCAACCTAGGCAACCTAACTTAACCAACCAACCTAACCAACCAACCTAACCAACCTATCCTCCCTTCTTATTATCTGACCCGAATTTTCGGTTCGTGTCAGAGTCCATGAGTGTCCGTGTGCGTGTCCGTGTCTGTGAATCCATGGGGTTTTGGGTCCAGGAAGCTATTTATGTCAACCCAAATTGCCTCCCTTCTCCCCACCTGAAATCCAGGTGGATTGAAAGACCTGACCTAGGTCAGTTGATCCATGTATCCGTCCGTGGGCCCCCGGACTTCAACCCTTCCCCACATTCCAAAGGGTCAGTCAATCAATCTTGGCTATCCAGAGAATCTATCGAAACTGATGCTCCTACAGGAGGGGACACACAGAGAAATCTGTGCCCTGTACTTGCAACCATTCCGACAGGCTCGAACGCAGGTCTGTCCGGATTAAGAACATGTTCTATCCGACTAGGCCACGCTGGAGTTGCCTTCTGAATCAAATTTGGCACTTGTATTTATATCTCATAGCAAGGTTAGTTAGTGTCTATTTATGAACAGTTGCCATGATTGACATGTGATGTTGTTAATTTGTGTTGTCAGTTAGAAATACCTGACAGCTTTGTTTGATGAGGTTGCAGTCCCGTGAAGCAGTTTTATGAATGAATATTGGAGAATTTAGGCTAACTGACATGTACTCACCTAGTTGTACTCACCTAGTTGTGTTTGCGGGGGTTGAGCTCTGGCTCTTTGGTCCCGCCTCTCAACCGTCAATCAACAGGTGTACAGATTCCTGAGCCTATCGGGCTCTGTCATATCTACACTTGAAACTGTGTATGGAGTCAGCCTCCACCACATCACTTCCTAATGCATTCCATTTGTCAACCACTCTGACACTAAAAAAGTTCTTTCTAATATCTCTGTGGCTCATTTGGGCACTCAGTTTCCACCTGTGTCCCCTAGTACGTGTGCCCCTTGTGTTAAATAGACTGTCTTTATCTACCCTATCAATCCCCTTCAGAATCTTGAATGTGGTGATCATGTCCCCCCTAACTCTTCTGTTAGGGGGGACATATAGGACTGACTTCTGGACTGTCACATATGTCACTTCTGGACTGACATATAGGTAGATGTGTGTGTGTGTGTGTGTGTGTGTGTTTAAAAGTATGTATTAATTAATAATTAGTGTGGTGTTTCCAAATAAGTTTGAGAATGGTAAACAAGCAATCCAATATCTAATATGTGCTATTTTATGTGTCATTCTATAAAATATATGTTTTACTAGGGAAGGAAAATCCGGTTTGTTTTTTTCTTCGTTTTATTTCAAGAATAAATAGTACATAGGGGAAGAAACGAAGGTTTTGGCTGGTTAAATATAGCGTTGTGGCCGCCATTTTCTGTGTTGGGGGTGGGGTGTGTTGTGGGATTGTGGATGGGGTGGTATGGGGGGGGGGTAGGGGTACGGCGGCCTCCATTGTGGGGGGGGGGGGTGTTGGTTTGGGAGGGGGCACGGTGGGGGGGGGGGGAGTGGTCCTGAGATGCTACCTTGGGAAGTGTCGTTGGGGGGGGGGGCAGGGGGATGGGTTGGCAGTTAGGTATTTAAATTTAATTTTGTAAGATAGGTTATGTAGAGCGAAGTGTTGAGGAAGGAATAAGAAAAGTGTTTAGGACTGAGTTGAGTGTATTAGTTTTTGTGATTGATGTTAGCAGGAAGGTAGGTGGTTGAAATGTGTAAAGATTTGTTAATGAGATCATTTGGTTAATAATGTAGGAATTAAGAGTAAGTGATCACTGGAGATAGATATTCAACAGCATATTGAGTGGACAAATTTTAGCAGGTAGGTAGGCCGGCCGGGCGGCAGAGAGAGCCAATGGACTGACATATAGGTAGACGTTTTCTTCATGGATGGTAAACTATTATTAAAATGGCATGTACACATTTCCATGTGCGACATTCATGTACACACACACACACACACTGACCCACGGAGACTGCCCAAATATGTATACCATCAGCAGCAGTTGGTGTTCCCAGGCAGGTCACCCATCCATGTACTAACCAAATTCAACGGTGCTTAACCTGACTGATGTATGGGACGAGACGCAGTGTTCTCAAGGTGGTAGGTAGGTAGTATGGCTGTTTCTATTGTATACAAGTAGTAACTAATCACATGTGAGTGAGTGAGTCAAGATAATGGTAACTGCAGCGGGCGGGCAGGCAGGCGGAGGTACATAGCAGCCAATTCTCCATTAATGATAGTACTTATTGCAACTATTTAGTCAAATTAACCAACAACAAATGGACTACTACTACTTCTTCTACTACTACTACTACTACTACTACTGTTGCTCCAAAATAGAAAAGGATGGGATGCCGCCGCTGCCATTGATCTCGCACAAGTTGCTGCTGCTGCTGACAAATAACTCATCCTAGGCCTTGCATATGCTCTCTTAGGCTTCATTTAGTCAATACGTGTAACATCATTGAGTCGGGGGACAGGCAGACAGGCATTTTATACATGTTACGCTTATATAGTGGTCTCCAACACCCACCACCCCACAAGATCCATCTAGGGACTGATTAACTAACCCTCACTCACCACGCCCCAAGTAGCTTGCTTACTAACTCCTGGATACCTATTTACTGCTAGGTGAACAGGGGCATTCGCTGATAAGAAACGCTACCAACAGTTACAGTCCTCTTTCTATTTCTACAAACCTAGCCTATTTCCTAGCCAAAACTAACCTAGCCCATTTCCTAGCCAAAACTAACCTAACCTAATCTAACCTAACCTAACCTAACCTAACCATATCTAAACTAACCTAACTAACTTACTTTTGTATACCTATTTACTGCAAGATGAACAGAGGCATTCGGTGATAAGAAACGCTACCAACAGTTACAGCCCTATTTCTATTTCTACAAACCTAGCCTATTTCCTAGCAATAACTAACCTAACCTAACCTAATTTAACCTAACCTAACCTTATCTAAACTAACCTAACTAACTAACTTCTGGATACCTATTTACTGCTAGGTGAATAGAGGCGTTCGGTGATAGGAAACGCTACCTACAATTACAGCCCTCTTTCTATTACTATTTCTACAAACATAGCCTATTTCCTACCCTAAAATAACCTAACCTAACCTAACCCTCCACACCTAGCTGATTTCCTAGCCAAAACTAACCTAACCAACTCCTGGATACCTATTTACTGCCAGGTGAACAGAGGCATTCGGTGATAAGAAACGTTACCTAAAATTCCAGCTATTTTTTTCTCTTTATTATATTTATTGTTTTTAAATAATTTATAATTTATTTATACTCTATTCATTTTTTTTTATTTTTTACCTATTTCTGTTTCTACAAACGTAGCCAATTTCCTAGCCTAAACTAACCTAACCTAAATATATATATATATATATATATATATATATATATATATATATATATATATATATATATATATATAAATATATATATATATATATATATATATATATATATATATATATATATATATATATATATATATATATATATATATATATATATATTATTAAATATGACCGAAAAAGTAAGATTAATAATTCTAACACGAATTTTCTTGATCTTTCGTAAACTACCCACCTCAAGACTCCGCTCCAATATAGAAGCATCAAGAAATATGGACCAATAGGCTTTCTACAATCACTTCCATTCAATACCCATTGTTTCGTGTTCTGTCTTGTGTTGATGAAATTAATACCCTATTAATACCACCTCACCCCATCCATCTCACTCAAATGTAGATATAAACAAATCGGAGATGTGTAAGTTCTATTCAGTTGTGTATGTGTAAATTAAAATCTTTGAAAATGTAATAAGTTTTACGAAACGCGCTCAAGTGTCGCGTCAGACTAGAAATAAAAATGAATTTTGGAGAATTGATTTTTGAATTACCACCAACAGTGAAAAGAAATGTACGAAAGATCGAGAAAATTCGTGTTAGAATTATTAATCTTACTTTTTCGGTCATATTTAATAATATATGTCTACAGGAAAGACTGCTACCAAAATATACTAATATATATATATATATATATATATATATATATATATATATATATATATATATATATATATATAAACCAACCACAAAATAACCAACCATACCTATACCTTACCAACATACCCTAACCAACCCAACCTAAGCATACATATTATCTAAATTGATAACTAAACCATAATTATGCTTGTTTTAACCTAAAATTCTAACCTCAAATTCTAACCTAATTCTAGTTCTAACCAACCTAACCAAACCAACCAACCTAACCAACTAACCTAACTAAGCTAACTAACCAACCTAACCAACCAACCTAACCAACCTAACCAACCAACCAACCAACCTAACCAACCAACCTAACCAACCAACCTAACTAACCAACCTATCCAACCAACCTAATCAACCAACCTAGGCAACCTAACTTAACCAACCAACCTAACCAACCAACCTAACCAACCTATCCTCCCTTCTTATTATCTGACCCGAATTTTCGGTTCGTGTCAGAGTCCATGAGTGTCCGTGTGCGTGTCCGTGTCTGTGAATCCATGGGGTTTTGGGTCCAGGAAGCTATTTATGTCAACCCAAATTGCCTCCCTTCTCCCCACCTGAAATCCAGGTGGATTGAAAGACCTGACCTAGGTCAGTTGATCCATGTATCCGTCCGTGGGCCCCCGGACTTCAACCCTTCCCCACATTCCAAAGGGTCAGTCAATCAATCTTGGCTATCCAGAGAATCTATCGAAACTGATGCTCCTACAGGAGGGGACACACAGAGAAATCTGTGCCCTGTACTTGCAACCATTCCGACAGGCTCGAACGCAGGTCTGTCCGGATTAAGAACATGTTCTATCCGACTAGGCCACGCTGGAGTTGCCTTCTGAATCAAATTTGGCACTTGTATTTATATCTCATAGCAAGGTTAGTTAGTGTCTATTTATGAACAGTTGCCATGATTGACATGTGATGTTGTTAATTTGTGTTGTCAGTTAGAAATACCTGACAGCTTTGTTTGATGAGGTTGCAGTCCCGTGAAGCAGTTTTATGAATGAATATTGGAGAATTTAGGCTAAGCTGACATGTACTCACCTAGTTGTACTCACCTAGTTGTGTTTGCGGGGGTTGAGCTCTGGCTCTTTGGTCCCGCCTCTCAACCGTCAATCAACAGGTGTACAGATTCCTGAGCCTATCGGGCTCTGTCATATCTACACTTGAAACTGTGTATGGAGTCAGCCTCCACCACATCACTTCCTAATGCATTCCATTTGTCAACCACTCTGACACTAAAAAAGTTCTTTCTAATATCTCTGTGGCTCATTTGGGCACTCAGTTTCCACCTGTGTCCCCTAGTACGTGTGCCCCTTGTGTTAAATAGACTGTCTTTATCTACCCTATCAATCCCCTTCAGAATCTTGAATGTGGTGATCATGTCCCCCCTAACTCTTCTGTTAGGGGGGACATATAGGACTGACTTCTGGACTGTCACATATGTCACTTCTGGACTGACATATAGGTAGATGTGTGTGTGTGTGTGTGTGTGTGTGTGTTTAAAAGTATGTATTAATTAATAATTAGTGTGGTGTTTCCAAATAAGTTTGAGAATGGTAAACAAGCAATCCAATATCTAATATGTGCTATTTTATGTGTCATTCTATAAAATATATGTTTTACTAGGGAAGGAAAATCCGGTTTGTTTTTTTCTTCGTTTTATTTCAAGAATAAATAGTACATAGGGGAAGAAACGAAGGTTTTGGCTGGTTAAATATAGCGTTGTGGCCGCCATTTTCTGTGTTGGGGGTGGGGTGTGTTGTGGGATTGTGGATGGGGTGGTATGGGGGGGGGGGTAGGGGTACGGCGGCCTCCATTGTGGGGGGGGGGGGTGTTGGTTTGGGAGGGGGCACGGTGGGGGGGGGGGAGTGGTCCTGAGATGCTACCTTGGGAAGTGTCGTTGGGGGGGGGGCAGGGGGATGGGTTGGCAGTTAGGTATTTAAATTTAATTTTGTAAGATAGGTTATGTAGAGCGAAGTGTTGAGGAAGGAATAAGAAAAGTGTTTAGGACTGAGTTGAGTGTATTAGTTTTTGTGATTGATGTTAGCAGGAAGGTAGGTGGTGGAAATGTGTAAAGATTTGTTAATGAGATCATTTGGTTAATAATGTAGGAATTAAGAGTAAGTGATCACTGGAGATAGATATTCAACAGCATATTGAGTGGACAAATTTTAGCAGGTAGGTAGGCCGGCCGGGCGGCAGAGAGAGCCAATGGACTGACATATAGGTAGACGTTTTCTTCATGGATGGTAAAACTATTATTAAAATGGCATGTACACATTTCCATGTGCGACATTCATGTACACACACACACACACACTGACCCACGGAGACTGCCCAAATATGTATACCATCAGCAGCAGTTGGTGTTCCCAGGCAGGTCACCCATCCATGTACTAACCAAATTCAACGGTGCTTAACCTGACTGATGTATGGGACGAGACGCAGTGTTCTCAAGGTGGTAGGTAGGTAGTATGGCTGTTTCTATTGTATACAAGTAGTAACTAATCACATGTGAGTGAGTGAGTCAAGATAATGGTAACTGCAGCGGGCGGGCAGGCAGGCGGAGGTACATAGCAGCCAATTCTCCATTAATGATAGTACTTATTGCAACTATTTAGTCAAATTAACCAACAACAAATGGACTACTACTACTTCTTCTACTACTACTACTACTACTACTACTGTTGCTCCAAAATAGAAAAGGATGGGATGCCGCCGCTGCCATTGATCTCGCACAAGTTGCTGCTGCTGCTGACAAATAACTCATCCTAGGCCTTGCATATGCTCTCTTAGGCTTCATTTAGTCAATACGTGTAACATCATTGAGTCGGGGGACAGGCAGACAGGCATTTTATACATGTTACGCTTATATAGTGGTCTCCAACACCCACCACCCCACAAGATCCATCTAGGGACTGATTAACTAACCCTCACTCACCACGCCCAAGTAGCTTGCTTACTAACTCCTGGATACCTATTTACTGCTAGGTGAACAGGGGCATTCGCTGATAAGAAACGCTACCAACAGTTACAGTCCTCTTTCTATTTCTACAAACCTAGCCTATTTCCTAGCCAAAACTAACCTAGCCCATTTCCTAGCCAAAACTAACCTAACCTAATCTAACCTAACCTAACCTAACCTAACCATATCTAAACTAACCTAACTAACTTACTTTTGTATACCTATTTACTGCAAGATGAACAGAGGCATTCGGTGATAAGAAACGCTACCAACAGTTACAGCCCTATTTCTATTTCTACAAACCTAGCCTATTTCCTAGCAATAACTAACCTAACCTAACCTAATTTAACCTAACCTAACCTTATCTAAACTAACCTAACTAACTAACTTCTGGATACCTATTTACTGCTAGGTGAATAGAGGCGTTCGGTGATAGGAAACGCTACCTACAATTACAGCCCTCTTTCTATTACTATTTCTACAAACATAGCCTATTTCCTACCCTAAAATAACCTAACCTAACCTAACCCTCCACACCTAGCTGATTTCCTAGCCAAAACTAACCTAACCAACTCCTGGATACCTATTTACTGCCAGGTGAACAGAGGCATTCGGTGATAAGAAACGTTACCTAAAATTCCAGCTATTTTTTTCTCTTTATTATATTTATTGTTTTTAAATAATTTATAATTTATTTATACTCTATTCATTTTTTTTTATTTTTTACCTATTTCTGTTTCTACAAACGTAGCCAATTTCCTAGCCTAAACTAACCTAACCTAAATATATATATATATATATATATATATATATATATATATATATATATATATATATATATATATATAAATATATATATATATATATATATATATATATATATATATATATATATATATATATATATATATATATATTATTAAATATGACCGAAAAAGTAAGATTAATAATTCTAACACGAATTTTCTTGATCTTTTCGTAAACTACCCACCTCAAGACTCCGCTCCAATATAGAAGCATCAAGAAATATGGACCAATAGGCTTTCTACAATCACTTCCATTCAATACCCATTGTTTCGTGTTCTGTCTTGTGTTGATGAAATTAATACCCTATTAATACCACCTCACCCCATCCATCTCACTCAAATGTAGATATAAACAAATCGGAGATGTGTAAGTTCTATTCAGTTGTGTATGTGTAAATTAAAATCTTTGAAAATGTAATAAGTTTTACGAAACGCGCTCAAGTGTCGCGTCAGACTAGAAATAAAAATGAATTTTGGAGAATTGATTTTTGAATTACCACCAACAGTGAAAAGAAATGTACGAAAGATCGAGAAAATTCGTGTTAGAATTATTAATCTTACTTTTTCGGTCATATTTAATAATATATGTCTACAGGAAAGACTGCTACCAAAATATACTAATATATATATATATATATATATATATATATATAGATATATATATATATATATATATATATATAAACCAACCACAAAATAACCAACCATACCTATACCTTACCAACATACCCTAACCAACCCAACCTAAGCATACATATTATCTAAATTGATAACTAAACCATAATTATGCTTGTTTTAACCTAAAATTCTAACCTCAAATTCTAACCTAATTCTAGTTCTAACCAACCTAACCAAACCAACCAACCTAACCAACTAACCTAACTAAGCTAACTAACCAACCTAACCAACCAACCTAACCAACCTAACCAACCAACCAACCAACCTAACCAACCAACCTAACCAACCAACCTAACTAACCAACCTATCCAACCAACCTAATCAACCAACCTAGGCAACCTAACTTAACCAACCAACCTAACCAACCAACCTAACCAACCTATCCTCCCTTCTTATTATCTGACCCGAATTTCGGTTCGTGTCAGAGTCCATGAGTGTCCGTGTGCGTGTCCGTGTCTGTGAATCCATGGGGTTTTGGGTCCAGGAAGCTATTTAATGTCAACCCAAATTGCCTCCCTTCTCCCCACCTGAAATCCAGGTGGATTGAAAGACCTGACCTAGGTCAGTTGATCCATGTATCCGTCCGTGGGCCCCCGGACTTCAACCCTTCCCCACATTCCAAAGGGTCAGTCAATCAATCTTGGCTATCCAGAGAATCTATCGAAACTGATGCTCCTACAGGAGGGGACACACAGAGAAAATCTGTGCCCTGTACTTGCAACCATTCCGACAGGCTCGAACGCAGGTCTGTCCGGATTAAGAACATGTTCTATCCGACTAGGCCACGCTGGAGTTGCCTTCTGAATCAAATTTGGCACTTGTATTTATATCTCATAGCAAGGTTAGTTAGTGTCTATTTATGAACAGTTGCCATGATTGACATGTGATGTTGTTAATTTGTGTTGTCAGTTAGAAATACCTGACAGCTTTGTTTGATGAGGTTGCAGTCCCGTGAAGCAGTTTTATGAATGAATATTGGAGAATTTAGGCTAACTGACATGTACTCACCTAGTTGTACTCACCTAGTTGTGTTTGCGGGGGTTGAGCTCTGGCTCTTTGGTCCCGCCTCTCAACCGTCAATCAACAGGTGTACAGATTCCTGAGCCTATCGGGCTCTGTCATATCTACACTTGAAACTGTGTATGGAGTCAGCCTCCACCACATCACTTCCTAATGCATTCCATTTGTCAACCACTCTGACACTAAAAAAGTTCTTTCTAATATCTCTGTGGCTCATTTGGGCACTCAGTTTCCACCTGTGTCCCCTAGTACGTGTGCCCCTTGTGTTAAATAGACTGTCTTTATCTACCCTATCAATCCCCTTCAGAATCTTGAATGTGGTGATCATGTCCCCCCTAACTCTTCTGTTAGGGGGGACATATAGGACTGACTTCTGGACTGTCACATATGTCACTTCTGGACTGACATATAGGTAGATGTGTGTGTGTGTGTGTGTGTGTGTGTGTTTAAAAGTATGTATTAATTAATAATTAGTGTGGTGTTTCCAAATAAGTTTGAGAATGGTAAACAAGCAATCCAATATCTAATATGTGCTATTTTATGTGTCATTCTATAAAATATATGTTTTACTAGGGAAGGAAAATCCGGTTTGTTTTTTTCTTCGTTTATTTCAAGAATAAATAGTACATAGGGGAAGAAACGAAGGTTTTGGCTGGTTAAATATAGCGTTGTGGCCGCCATTTTCTGTGTTGGGGGTGGGGTGTGTTGTGGGATTGTGGATGGGGTGGTATGGGGGGGGGGGGGTAGGGGGTACGGCGGCCTCCATTGTGGGGGGGGGGGGTGTTGGTTTGGGAGGGGGCACGGTGGGGGGGGGGGAGTGGTCCTGAGATGCTACCTTGGGAAGTGTCGTTGGGGGGGGGGCAGGGGGATGGGTTGGCAGTTAGGTATTTAAATTTAATTTTGTAAGATAGGTTATGTAGAGCGAAGTGTTGAGGAAGGAATAAGAAAAGTGTTTAGGACTGAGTTGAGTGTATTAGTTTTTGTGATTGATGTTAGCAGGAAGGTAGGTGGTGGAAATGTGTAAAGATTTGTTAATGAGATCATTTGGTTAATAATGTAGGAATTAAGAGTAAGTGATCACTGGAGATAGATATTCAACAGCATATTGAGTGGACAAATTTTAGCAGGTAGGTAGGCCGGCCGGGCGGCAGAGAGAGCCAATGGACTGACATATAGGTAGACGTTTTCTTCATGGATGGTAAACTATTATTAAAATGGCATGTACACATTTCCATGTGCGACATTCATGTACACACACACACACACACTGACCCACGGAGACTGCCCAAATATGTATACCATCAGCAGCAGTTGGTGTTCCCAGGCAGGTCACCCATCCATGTACTAACCAAATTCAACGGTGCTTAACCTGACTGATGTATGGGACGAGACGCAGTGTTCTCAAGGTGGTAGGTAGGTAGTATGCTGTTTCTATTGTATACAAGTAGTAACTAATCACATGTGAGTGAGTGAGTCAAGATAATGGTAACTGCAGCGGGCGGGCAGGCAGGCGGAGGTACATAGCAGCCAATTCTCCATTAATGATAGTACTTATTGCAACTATTTAGTCAAATTAACCAACAACAAATGGACTACTACTACTTCTTCTACTACTACTACTACTACTACTACTGTTGCTCCAAAATAGAAAAGGATGGGATGCCGCCGCTGCCATTGATCTCGCACAAGTTGCTGCTGCTGCTGACAAATAACTCATCCTAGGCCTTGCATATGCTCTCTTAGGCTTCATTTAGTCAATACGTGTAACATCATTGAGTCGGGGACAGGCAGACAGGCATTTTATACATGTTACGCTTATATAGTGGTCTCCAACACCCACCACCCCACAAGATCCATCTAGGGACTGATTAACTAACCCTCACTCACCCCGCCCCAAGTAGCTTGCTTACTAACTCCTGGATACCTATTACTGCTAGGTGAACAGGGGCATTCGCTGATAAGAAACGCTACCAACAGTTACAGTCCTCTTCTATTTCTACAAAACCTAGCCTATTTCCTAGCCAAAACTAACCTAGCCCATTTCCTAGCCAAAAACTAAACCTAACCTAATCTAACATAACCTAACCTAACCTAACCATATCTAAACTAACCTAACTAACTTACTTTTGTATACCTATTTACTGCAAGATGAACAGAGGCATTCGGTGATAAGAAAACGCTACCACAGTTACAGCCCTATTTCTATTTCTACAAACCTAGCCTATTTCCTAGCAATAACTAACCTAACCTAACCTAATTTAACCTAAACCTAACCTTATCTAAACTAACCTAACTAACTAACTTCTGGATACCTATTACTGCTAGGTGAATAGAGGCGTTCGGTGATAGGAAACGCTACCTACAATTACAGCCCTCTTTCTATTACTATTTCTACAAACATAGCCTATTTCCTACCCTAAAATAACCTAACCTAACCTAACCCTCCACACCTAGCTGATTTCCTAGCCAAAACTAACCTAACCAACTCCTGGATACCTATTTACTGCCAGGTGAACAGAGGCATTCGGTGATAAGAAACGTTACCTAAAATTCCAGCTATTTTTTTCTTCTTTATTATATTTATTGTTTTTAAATAATTTATAATTTATTTATACTCTATTCATTTTTTTTTATTTTTTACCTATTTCTGTTTCTACAAACGTAGCCAATTTCCTAGCCTAAACTAACCTAACCTAAATTATATATATATATATATATATTATATATATATATATATATATTATATATATATTATATATAATATATATATATATATATATATATATATATATATATTATATATATATATATATATATATATATATATATATTATTAAATATGACCGAAAAAGTAAGATTAATAATTCTAACACGAATTTTCTTGATCTTTCGTAAACTACCCACCTCAAGACTCCGCTCCAATATAGAAGCATCAAGAAATATGGACCAATAGGCTTTCTACAATCACTTCCATTCAATACCCATTGTTTCGTGTTCTGTCTTGTGTTGATGAAATTAATACCCTATTAATACCACCTCACCCCATCCATCTCACTCAAATGTAGATATAAACAAATCGGAGATGTGTAAGTTCTATTCAGTTGTGTATGTGTAAATTAAAATCTTTGAAAATGTATAGTTTTACGAAACGCGCTCAAGTGTCGCGTCAGACTAGAAATAAAAAATGAATTTTGGAGAATTGATTTTGAATTACCACCAACAGTGAAAAGAAATGTACGAAAGATCGAGAAAATTCGTGTTAGAATTATTAATCTTACTTTTTCGGTCATATTTAATAATATATGTCTACAGGAAAGACTGCTACCAAAATATACTAATATATATAATATATATATATATATATATATATATATATATATATATATATATATATAAACCAACCACAAAATACCAACATACCTATACCTTACCAACATACCCTAACCAACCCAACCTAAGCATACATATTATCTAAATTGATACTAAACCATAATTATGCTTGTTTAACCTAAAATTCTAACCTCAAATTCTAACCTAATTCTAGTTCTAACCAACCTAACCAAACCAACCAACCTAACCAACTACCTAACTAAGCTAACTAACCAACCTAACCACCAACCTAACCAACCTAACCAACCAACCAACCAACCTAACCAACCAACCTAACCAACCAACCTAACTAACCAACCTATCCAACCAACCTAATCAACCAACCTAGGCAACCTAACTTAACCAACCAACCTAACCAACCAACCTAACCAACCTATCCTCCCTTCTTATTATCTGACCCGAATTTTCGGTTCGTGTCAGAGTCCATGAGTGTCCCGTGTGCGTGTCCGTGTCTGTGAATCCATGGGGTTTTGGGTCCAGGAAGCTATTTATGTCAACCCAAATTGCCTCCCTTCTCCCCACCTGAAATCCAGGTGGATTGAAAGACCTGACCTAGGTCAGTTGATCCATGTATCCGTCCGTGGGCCCCCGGACTTCAACCCTTCCCCACATTCCAAAGGGTCAGTCCAATCAATCTTGGCTATCCAGAGAATCTATCGAAACTGATGCTCCTACAGGAGGGGACACACAGAGAAATCTGTGCCCTGTACTTGCAACCATTCCGACAGGCTCGAACGCAGGTCTGTCCGGATTAAGAACATGTTCTATCCGACTAGGCCACGCTGGAGTTGCCTTCTGAATCAAATTTGGCACTTGTATTTATATCTCATAGCAAGGTTAGTTAGTGTCTATTTATGAACAGTTGCCATGATTGACATGTGATGTTGTTAATTTGTGTTGTCAGTTAGAAATCCTGACAGCTTTGTTTGATGAGGTTGCAGTCCCGTGAAGCAGTTTTATGAATGAATATTGGAGAATTTAGGCTAACTGACATGTACTCACCTAGTTGTACTCACCTAGTTGTGTTTGCGGGGGTTGAGCTCTGGCTCTTTGGTCCCGCCTCTCAACCGTCAATCAACAGGTGTACAGATTCCTGAGCCTATCGGGCTCTGTCATATCTACACTTGAAACTGTGTATGGAGTCAGCCTCCACCACATCACTTCCTAATGCATTCCATTTGTCCACCACTCTGACACTAAAAAAGTTCTTTCTAATATCTCTGTGGGCTCATTTGGGCACTCAGTTTCCACCTGTGTCCCCTAGTACGTGTGCCCCTTGTGTTAAATAGACTGTCTTTATCTACCCTATCAATCCCCTTCAGAATCTTGAATGTGGTGATCATGTCCCCCCTAACTCTTCTGTTAGGGGGGACATATAGGACTGACTTCTGGACGGTCACATATGTCACTTCTGGACTGACATATAGGTAGATGTGTTGTGTGTGTGTGTGTGTTGTGTGTTTAAAAGTATGTATTAATTAATAATTAGTGTGGTGTTTCCAAATAAGTTTGAGATGGTAAACAAGCAATCCAATATCTAATATGTGCTATTTTATGTGTCATTCTATAAAATATATGTTTTACTAGGGAAGGAAAATCAGGTTTGTTTTTTTCTTCGTTTATTTCAAGAATAAATAGTACATAGGGGAAGAAACGAAGGTTTGGCTGGGTAATATAGCGTTGGTGGCCGCCATTTTCTGTGTTGGGGGTGGGGTGTGTTGTGGGATTGTGGATGGGGTGGTATGGGGGGGGGGTAGGGGTACGGCGGCCTCCATTGTGGGGGGGGGGGTGTTGGTTTGGGAGGGGGCACGGTGGGGGGGGGGGAGTGGTCCTGAGATGCTACCTTGGGAAGTGTCGTTGGGGGGGGGGCAGGGGGATGGGGTTGGCAGTTAGGGTATTAAATTTAATATTTGTAAGATAGGTTATGTAGAGCGAAGTGTTGAGGAAGAATAAGAAAAGTGTTTAGGACTGAGTTTGAGTGTAATTAGTTTTTGTGATTGATGTTAGCAGGAAGGTAGGTGGTGGAAATGTGTAAAGATTTGTTAATGAGATCATTTGGTTAATAATGTAGGAATTAAGAGTAAGTGATCACTGGAGATAGATATTCAACAGCATATTGAGTGGACAAATTTTAGCAGGTAGGTAGGCCGGCCGGGCGGCAGAGAGAGCCAATGGACTGACATATAGGTAGAACGTTTTCTTCATGGATGGTAAACTATTATTAAAATGGCATGTACACATTTCCATGTGCGACATTCATGTACACACACACACACACACTGACCCACGGAGACTGCCCAAATATGTATACCATCAGCAGCAGTTGGTGTTCCCAGGCAGGTCACCCATCCATGTACTAACCAAATTCAACGGTGGCTTACCTGACTGATGTATGGGACGAGACGCAGTGTTCTCAAGGTGGTAGGTAGGTAGTATGGCTGTTTCTATTGTATACAAGTAGTAACTAATCACATGTGAGTGAGTGAGTCACGATAATGGTAACTGCAGCGGGCGGGCAGGCAGGCGGAGGTACATAGCAGCCAATTCTCCATTAATGATAGTACTTATTGCAACTATTTAGTCAAATTAACCAACAACAAATGGACTACTACTACTTCTTCTACTACTACTACTACTACTACTACTGTTGCTCCAAAATAGAAAAGGATGGGATGCCGCCGCTGCCATTGATCTCGCACAAGTTGCTGCTGCTGCTGACAAATAACTCATCCTAGGCCTTGCATATGCTCTCTTAGGCTTCATTTAGTCAATACGTGTAACATCATTGGAGTCGGGGGACAGGCAGACAGGCATTTATACATGTTACGCTTATATAGTGGTCTCCAACACCCACCACCCCACAAGATCCATCTAGGGACTGATTAAACTAACCCTCACTCACCACGCCCCACAGTAGCTTGCTTACTAACTCCTGGATACCTATTTACTGCTAGGTGAACAGGGGCATTCCGCTGATAAGAAACGCTACCAACAGTTACAGTCCTCTTTCTATTTCTACAAACCTAGCCTATTTCCTAGCCAAAAACTAACCTAGCCCATTTCCTAGCCAAAAACTAACCTAACCTAATATAACCTAACCTAACCTAACCTAACCATATCTAAACTAACCTAACTAACTTACTTTTGTATACCTATTTACTGCAAGATGAACAGAGGCATTCGGTGATAAGAAACGCTACCAACAGTTACAGCCCTATTTCTATTTCTACAAACCTAGCCTATTTCCTAGCAATAACTAACCTAACCTAACCTAATTTAACCTAACCTAACCTTATCTAACTAACCTAACTAACTAACTTCTGGATACCTATTTACTGCTAGGTGAATAGAGGCGTTCGGTGATAGGAAACGCTACCTACAATTACAGCCCTCTTTCTATTACTATTTCTACAAAACATAGCCTATTTCCTACCCTAAATAACCTAACCTAACCTAACCCTCCACACCTAGCTGATTTCCTAGCCAAAACTACCTAACCAACTCCTGGATACCTATTTACTGCCAGGTGAACAGAGGCATTCGGTGATAAGAAACGTTACCTAAAATTCCAGCTATTTTTTTCTCTTTATTATATTTATTGTTTTTAAATAATTTATAATTTATTTATACTCTATTCATTTTTTTTTATTTTTTTACCTATTTCTATTTCTACAAACGTAGCCAATTTCCTAGCCTAAACTAACCTAACCTAAATATATATATATATATATATATATATATATATATATATATATATATATATATATATATATATATATATATATATATATATATATATATATATATATATATATATATATATATATATATATATATATATATATATATATATATATATATATATTATTAAATATGACCGAAAAAGTAAGATTAATAATTCTAACACGAATTTTCTTGATCTTTCGTAAACTACCCACCTCAAGACTCCGCTCCAATATAGAAGCATCAAGAAATATGGACCAATAGGCTTTCTACAATCACTTCCATTCAATACCCATTGTTTCGTGTTCTGTCTTGTGTTGATGAAATTAATACCCTATTAATACCACCTCACCCCATCCATCTCACTCAAATGTAGATATAAACAAATCGGAGATGTGTAAGTTCTATTCAGTTGTGTATGTGTAAATAAAATCTTTGAAAATGTAATAAGTTTTACGAAACGCGCTCAAGTGTCGCGTCAGACTAGAAATAAAAATGAATTTTGGAGAATTGATTTTTGAATTACCACCAACAGTGAAAAGAAATGTACGAAAGATCGAGAAAATTCGTGTTAGAATTATTAATCTTACTTTTTCGGTCATATTTAATAATATATGTCTACAGGAAAGACTGCTACCAAAATATACTAATATATATATATATATATATATATATATATATATATATATATATATATATATATATATATATATAAACCAACCACAAAATAACCAACCATACCTATACCTTACCAACATACCCTAACCAACCCAACCTAAGCATACATATTATCTAAATTGATAACTAAACCATAATTATGCTTGTTTTAACCTAAAATTCTAACCTCAAATTCTAACCTAATTCTAGTTCTAACCAACCTAACCAAACCAACCAACCTAACCAACTAACCTAACTAAGCTAACTAACCAACCTAACCAACCAACCTAACCAACCTAACCAACCAACCAACCAACCTAACCAACCAACCTAACCAACCAACCTAACTAACCAACCTATCCAACCAACCTAATCAACCAACCTAGGCAACCTAACTTAACCAACCAACCTAACCAACCAACCTAACCAACCTATCCTCCCTTCTTATTATCTGACCCGAATTTTCGGTTCGTGTCAGAGTCCATGAGTGTCCGTGTGCGTGTCCGTGTCTGTGAATCCATGGGGTTTTGGGTCCAGGAAGCTATTTATGTCAACCCAAATTGCCTCCCTTCTCCCCACCTGAAATCCAGGTGGATTGAAAGACCTGACCTAGGTCAGTTGATCCATGTATCCGTCCGTGGGCCCCCGGACTTCAACCCTTCCCCACATTCCAAAGGGTCAGTCAATCAATCTTGGCTATCCAGAGAATCTATCGAAACTGATGCTCCTACAGGAGGGGACACACAGAGAAATCTGTGCCCTGTACTTGCAACCATTCCGACAGGCTCGAACGCAGGTCTGTCCGGATTAAGAACATGTTCTATCCGACTAGGCCACGCTGGAGTTGCCTTCTGAATCAAATTTGGCACTTGTATTTATATCTCATAGCAAGGTTAGTTAGTGTCTATTTATGAACAGTTGCCATGATTGACATGTGATGTTGTTAATTTGTGTTGTCAGTTAGAAATACCTGACAGCTTTGTTTGATGAGGTTGCAGTCCCGTGAAGCAGTTTTATGAATGAATATTGGAGAATTTAGGCTAACTGACATGTACTCACCTAGTTGTACTCACCTAGTTGTGTTTGCGGGGGTTGAGCTCTGGCTCTTTGGTCCCGCCTCTCAACCGTCAATCAACAGGTGTACAGATTCCTGAGCCTATCGGGCTCTGTCATATCTACACTTGAAACTGTGTATGGAGTCAGCCTCCACCACATCACTTCCTAATGCATTCCATTTGTCAACCACTCTGACACTAAAAAAGTTCTTTCTAATATCTCTGTGGCTCATTTGGGCACTCAGTTTCCACCTGTGTCCCCTAGTACGTGTGCCCCTTGTGTTAAATAGACTGTCTTTATCTACCCTATCAATCCCCTTCAGAATCTTGAATGTGGTGATCATGTCCCCCCTAACTCTTCTGTTAGGGGGGACATATAGGACTGACTTCTGGACTGTCACATATGTCACTTCTGGACTGACATATAGGTAGATGTGTGTGTGTGTGTGTGTGTGTGTGTGTTTAAAAGTATGTATTAATTAATAATTAGTGTGGTGTTTCCAAATAAGTTTGAGAATGGTAAACAAGCAATCCAATATCTAATATGTGCTATTTTATGTGTCATTCTATAAAATATATGTTTTACTAGGGAAGGAAAATCCGGTTTGTTTTTTTCTTCGTTTTATTTCAAGAATAAATAGTACATAGGGGAAGAAACGAAGGTTTTGGCTGGTTAAATATAGCGTTGTGGCCGCCATTTTCTGTGTTGGGGGTGGGGTGTGTTGTGGGATTGTGGATGGGGTGGTATGGGGGGGGGGGTAGGGGTACGGCGGCCTCCATTGTGGGGGGGGGGTGTTGGTTTGGGAGGGGGCACGGTGGGGGGGGGGGAGTGGTCCTGAGATGCTACCTTGGGAAGTGTCGTTGGGGGGGGGGCAGGGGGATGGGTTGGCAGTTAGGTATTTAAATTTAATTTTGTAAGATAGGTTATGTAGAGCGAAGTGTTGAGGAAGGAATAAGAAAAGTGTTTAGGACTGAGTTGAGTGTATTAGTTTTTGTGATTGATGTTAGCAGGAAGGTAGGTGGTTGAAATGTGTAAAGATTTGTTAATGAGATCATTTGGTTAATAATGTAGGAATTAAGAGTAAGTGATCACTGGAGATAGATATTCAACAGCATATTGAGTGGACAAATTTTAGCAGGTAGGTAGGCCGGCCGGGCGGCAGAGAGAGCCAATGGACTGACATATAGGTAGACGTTTTCTTCATGGATGGTAAACTATTATTAAAATGGCATGTACACATTTCCATGTGCGACATTCATGTACACACACACACACACACTGACCCACGGAGACTGCCCAAATATGTATACCATCAGCAGCAGTTGGTGTTCCCAGGCAGGTCACCCATCCATGTACTAACCAAATTCAACGGTGCTTAACCTGACTGATGTATGGGACGAGACGCAGTGTTCTCAAGGTGGTAGGTAGGTAGTATGGCTGTTTCTATTGTATACAAGTAGTAACTAATCACATGTGAGTGAGTGAGTCAAGATAATGGTAACTGCAGCGGGCGGGCAGGCAGGCGGAGGTACATAGCAGCCAATTCTCCATTAATGATAGTACTTATTGCAACTATTTAGTCAAATTAACCAACAACAAATGGACTACTACTACTTCTTCTACTACTACTACTACTACTACTACTGTTGCTCCAAAATAGAAAAGGATGGGATGCCGCCGCTGCCATTGATCTCGCACAAGTTGCTGCTGCTGCTGACAAATAACTCATCCTAGGCCTTGCATATGCTCTCTTAGGCTTCATTTAGTCAATACGTGTAACATCATTGAGTCGGGGGACAGGCAGACAGGCATTTTATACATGTTACGCTTATATAGTGGTCTCCAACACCCACCACCCCACAAGATCCATCTAGGGACTGATTAACTAACCCTCACTCACCACGCCCCAAGTAGCTTGCTTACTAACTCCTGGATACCTATTTACTGCTAGGTGAACAGGGGCATTCGCTGATAAGAAACGCTACCAACAGTTACAGTCCTCTTTCTATTTCTACAAACCTAGCCTATTTCCTAGCCAAAACTAACCTAGCCCATTTCCTAGCCAAAACTAACCTAACCTAATCTAACCTAACCTAACCTAACCATATCTAAACTAACCTAACTAACTTACTTTTGTATACCTATTTACTGCAAGATGAACAGAGGCATTCGGTGATAAGAAACGCTACCAACAGTTACAGCCCTATTTCTATTTCTACAAACCTAGCCTATTTCCTAGCAATAACTAACCTAACCTAACCTAATTTAACCTAACCTAACCTTATCTAAACTAACCTAACTAACTAACTTCTGGATACCTATTTACTGCTAGGTGAATAGAGGCGTTCGGTGATAGGAAACGCTACCTACAATTACAGCCCTCTTTCTATTACTATTTCTACAAACATAGCCTATTTCCTACCCTAAAATAACCTAACCTAACCTAACCCTCCACACCTAGCTGATTTCCTAGCCAAAACTAACCTAACCAACTCCTGGATACCTATTTACTGCCAGGTGAACAGAGGCATTCGGTGATAAGAAACGTTACCTAAAATTCCAGCTATTTTTTTCTCTTTATTATATTTATTGTTTTTAAATAATTTATAATTTATTTATACTCTATTCATTTTTTTTTATTTTTTTACCTATTTCTATTTCTACAAACGTAGCCAATTTCCTAGCCTAAACTAACCTAACCTAAATATATATATATATATATATATATATATATATATATATATATATATATATATATATATATATATATATATATATATATATATATATATATTATTAAATATGACCGAAAAAGTAAGATTAATAATTCTAACACGAATTTTCTTGATCTTTCGTAAACTACCCACCTCAAGACTCCGCTCCAATATAGAAGCATCAAGAAATATGGACCAATAGGCTTTCTACAATCACTTCCATTCAATACCCATTGTTTCGTGTTCTGTCTTGTGTTGATGAAATTAATACCCTATTAATACCACCTCACCCCATCCATCTCACTCAAATGTAGATATAAACAAATCGGAGATGTGTAAGTTCTATTCAGTTGTGTATGTGTAAACTAAAATCTTTGAAAATGTAATAAGTTTTACGAAACGCGCTCAAGTGTCGCGTCAGACTAGAAATAAAAATGAATTTTGGAGAATTGATTTTTGAATTACCACCAACAGTGAAAAGAAATGTACGAAAGATCGAGAAAATTCGTGTTAGAATTATTAATCTTACTTTTTCGGTCATATTTAATAATATATGTCTACAGGAAAGACTGCTACCAAAATATACTAATATAATATATATATATATATATATATATATATATATATATATATATATATATATATATATATATATATATATATAATAAACCAACCACAAAATAACCAACCATACCTATACCTTACCAACATACCCTAACCAACCCAACCTAAGCATACATATTATCTAAATTGATAACTAAACCATAATTATGCTTGTTTTAACCTAAAATTCTAACCTCAAATTCTAACCTAATTCTAGTTCTAACCAACCTAACCAAACCAACCAACCTAACCAACTAACCTAACTAAGCTAACTAACCAACCAACCAACCTAACCAACCAACCAACCAACCAACCAACCAACCAACCTAACCAACCAACCTAACTAACCAACCTATCCAACCAACCTAATCAACCAACCTAGGCAACCTAACTTAACCAACCAACCTAACCAACCAACCTAACCAACCTATCCTCCCTTCTTATTATCTGACCCGAATTTTCGGTTCGTGTCAGAGTCCATGAGTGTCCGTGTGCGTGTCCGTGTCTGTGAATCCATGGGGTTTTGGGTCCAGGAAGCTATTTGTGTCAACCCAAATTGCCTCCCTTCTCCCCACCTGAAATCCAGGTGGATTGAAAGACCTGACCTAGGTCAGTTGATCCATGTATCCGTCCGTGGGCCCCCGGACTTCAACCCTTCCCCACATTCCAAAGGGTCAGTCAATCAATCTTGGCTATCCAGAGAATCTATCGAAACTGATGCTCCTACAGGAGGGGACACACAGAGAAATCTGTGCCCTGTACTTGCAACCATTCCGACAGGCTCGAACGCAGGTCTGTCCGGATTAAGAACATGTTCTATCCGACTAGGCCACGCTGGAGTTGCCTTCTGAATCAAATTTGGCACTTGTATTTATATCTCATAGCAAGGTTAGTTAGTGTCTATTTATGAACAGTTGCCATGATTGACATGTGAAGTTGTTAATTTGTGTTGTCAGTTAGAAATACCTGACAGCTTTGTTTGATGAGGTTGCAGTCCCGTGAAGCAGTTTTATGAATGAATATTGGAGAATTTAGGCTAACTGACATGTACTCACCTAGTTGTACTCACCTAGTTGTGTTTGCGGGGGTTGAGCTCTGGCTCTTTGGTCCCGCCTCTCAACCGTCAATCAACAGGTGTACAGATTCCTGAGCCTATCGGGCTCTGTCATATCTACACTTGAAACTGTGTATGGAGTCAGCCTCCACCACATCACTTCCTAATGCATTCCATTTGTCAACCACTCTGACACTAAAAAAGTTCTTTCTAATATCTCTGTGGCTCATTTGGGCACTCAGTTTCCACCTGTGTCCCCTAGTACGTGTGCCCCTTGTGTTAAATAGACTGTCTTTATCTACCCTATCAATCCCCTTCAGAATCTTGAATGTGGTGATCATG